>NC_080170.1:70979628-71064628 GCF_950295315.1 Erinaceus europaeus
ATCTCAACTATTTGTTTCAGTTTTTTAGAGGTCCTTATAGTTGTTTTATTTCTTTCAGCAATACATGAATAATATAGTCAAACCTACATTCCTAAATAGGCGGACCATTCATTGGTGCAAAGTAAAAATTCCAAGACCTTAATGTCATTACCAAGATTGCATCATTATTTTTTTTAAAGATGGGGGTGAAGTGGCAAAGAATATAAAACCTGGAGTCAAGGTTAGTTTTGACAGATCCTTATGAACCCACTTTTTCCAGGGATAGAAAACTTGAAGCATAGAGCAGGGGTAGATAACATAATGGTTATGCAAAAAGATTCTCATGCCTGAGGCTCCAAAGTCTCAGGCTCCAATTCTGCATGACCACCCCCAACACACACACACACACACCACCACCACCACCACTATAAACCAGAGCTAAGCAATGTTCTGGTTAGAAAAGGGGGGGGGGAGGGGAGAAGGAGGAAAAGGGGAAGAAAGAGAACTTGAAGCATGTGGCTTAATCAACATTTCTTGATTCCTACAATCATATGAATCCAGGTCATTTGCTGGGTCAAGTGTTTTGCTTTCTTTTTTGGCTAAGATGAAAAACCACAGAACAATTAGTACCCTTATAATATAGAAAAGATGCAGGCAGTTCCCAAATATATCATCTCCTAGTCTAGCCTCTTAAAGAAAGAAAACAAGAACTTTTTATCTTAAATGGACATCAAAATAGTTTTGGGGGAGTCTGCGATAGCGCAGTGGGTTAAGCTTGCACATGGTGCCAAGCTTAAGGACCTGCTTAAAGGATCCCAGTTCAAGACCTGGGCTCCCCACCTGCAGGGGAGTCCCTTCACAAGCTGTGAAGCAGATCTGCAAGTGTTTGTCTTTCTCTCCTCCTCTCTATCTTCCCCTCCTCTCTCCAGTTTTCTGTTCTATCCAACAATGATGACATCAATAACGACAATAATAATTACAACAATAAAAAAAGGGCAACAATAGTTTTGGTATGGGGAATTCAACCTGGGACTTTAGAGCCTCAGGCATGAGAGTCCAGAGATTCATATTATCTCAGCTACTTTGTATTATACATAGTTTATGCACTGTGGAGTTCTAGGAATTTACTACATTGTACTATCAGTTATTCTAGTATTAACTCCAATGAAAAACGAGTCAGATTCTAAATGTTTTGGAATGCTTAAAACAGCATGAATTCGCTATCCTGCTTATCAACAGGCACATAAAAAAGAATTTAAAAAATTACTCTGAAATAGAGTTAAAAAAACACACACAAAACTACCATATTTTGCTAGTATGAAGTTTATTTTATCATGCTTATATTTTTTTCAAAATTCATGCTCTATGACTCTATGACCCCTAACAGTCTAAATTTTTTAGCTTTCTCTGAAATTACTAATGAAAATTAGATACTGAGATGAGAAGTGTCTCAATTGGTATTAACCAGTTATGAGGTCATCAGAGATAACTATCTTAAAAATGAGACAAAAGGGAGTCAGGAGGTAGCTCAGCAGGTTAAGCGCACCTGGCTCAAAATAACAAGGACCCCAGTAAGGATCCAGGTTTGAGCCGCCCCACCAGCCCCCCCCAGCTTTTATCAAGCTAGTTCTTTTATTTAATACTTATTTATGCCTTTTTGTTGCCCTTGTTGTTTTATTGTTGTAGTTATTGATGTTGTCATTGTTGGATAGGATAGAGAAAAATGGAGAGAGAAGGGAAAGACAGAGGGGGAGAGAAAGATAGACACCTGCAGACCTGCTTCACCATCCAGGTAGCGACTCTCCTGCAGGTGGGGAGCCGGGACCTCGAACTGGGATCCTTATGCTGGTCTTTGCACTTTGCACCACCTGTGCTTAACCCACTGCACTAAGGCCTACTCCCTGCTAGTTCTTTTGTTAAAAAAATATTTATTTATTCCGTTTTGTTGTCCTTTTTTTGTAGTTATTATTGTTGTTGTTGTTTATGTCTTCCTTGTTGTGTATGACAGAAAGAAATGGAGAGAGAGGGGAAGACAGAGAGGGAGAGAGAAAAACACCTGAAGACCTGCTTCACTGCTTGTGAAGAGACTCCCCTGCAGGAGGGGAGTCCAGAGGTCGAACCAGGATCCTTATGCAGGTCCTTGAGCTTTGCGAAACATGCACTTAACCCGCTGTGTTACCACCCAAATCCCTATCATTCTAGTTCTATATGAAAACATGAGAGGAAAGGAAGGTGGGGAAGAAGAATCTAAATACTGTTAATATAGAGATGAATTTACTTTAACAAAGTATAAAAAAGGACACTAGACTGGGGTGTATATGTGTGTGTGTTGACACACAAGGGCACTGGCAGCTTACAGAAAATACATTAATACAGGAACCTATCTTACTACTTTGTTTGGCAGAAGAAAATACAAAATGAATCAAAATAGTTTAAGTATGAGGACTACTAAAAAGAAATCAGGTTTGGACAAGACCCAGGAGGTATGAACAATGGTTTAAAATAGCTGTTGCCAAAAGTAGCTTCAAAATCCTGAAATCTATGTCACCATTGCTACTCATCCACATAAAGTACTCCATATATCCTGGTTCCAAACTGTTTTCAATAGGAAGTCACTAAATTCTAATTTGATAAATTTCTGCTGAAGAAATAAAGTCTACAGGCTCAAAATCATTAGTCTTACTCTGAAAAATTCTTAAACCACAGGTTATTGCCCATACTTCAAGAACAAAAGTATTTTTAGAGCTTCCTAATTTCATACATATGAGTTCCCCAAAGTAAAAAAATAAATAATCTTTGTTAGTAATACAGTTATTAGTTACTTCCTGCAACCAAAAATTTTAAATTTTAATAGTCATGTAACAACAGCCCATAGGAATATTTCTAAGTTGCAATTATATGTATCACATAGAAATACATGAAGACTAAACTTCTCTATCAGTAAGACACAAGAGGAGATGGTTACAACTTTTTAATAAGAGCTTTATATTATGATGGAGGAGAGAAATAAAAATCATCTATGCCATGAAGATAAGCTGACTGAAAAACAAAAAGTCCTTTCCTTAATTACTAAGACCATCAGGTTACTAAATTATGATTATTAAGTTGGGCCTTGATCCTATTTTTAAAATTGATTTTGTGAGTGTTTTTTGTTTTGTTTTTCCCTCCAGGGTTATTGCTGGGCTCAGTGCCTGCACCATGAATCCACAGCTCCTGGAGGCCATTCCCCCCCCCCTTTGTTGCCCTTGTTGTAGCCTCCTTGTGGTTATCATTATTATCATTGTTGATGTTGTTCGCTGTTGGATAGGACAGAGCGAAATGGAGAGGAGGAGAAGAGAGAGGGGGAGAGAAAGACACCTGCTGACCTGCTTCACTACCTGTGAAATGACTCCCCTGCAGGTGGGGATCCTGGGGCTCAAACCTGGATCCCTACACTGGTCCTTGCGCTTTGCTCCATGTGCTCTTAACTCACTGCGCCACCGCCTGACCCCCTGGTGAGCATTTTTAACATTTAACTTTTTTCAACAAGTCACTTCACAGAAAAAACTCTCAAAAAAGTTCCTGGCAGACTCTGTATAAGATACAGAGACTGATACCAAAAGTACAATGATTACAATGATACAAGGAAAGATGACAAGGAATCAAATAATCTTAGATATTAATTTACTGTAATCAAGAGTAAGAGTTCTTTTTGGACAATGGTCTTTTCTCACCTCACTTTAATCATTATGATGGTTAGTATAATATTCAGATGCTTTTTGTAATTAATATAAAACAAAATAATCAGATTTCTGGAAAACTTTGCACAATTTTAATAGATTATTTTCAGCAGAGATCTAAATTTGGAAGTAACCACCTTTTATTCACACCCTATCCCTTCTCATTAAGGTTATCTCATTTTTGGAACCTAGGAGGCTTACACTTGATCTCTCTACCTTTCCTCAAATATTTCCATTCCTCCTTCTTACTGGGAATCTCCTCTCTACTTGTTCCTTGTCCAAACTTTACTCCTGTCCAAGACTCAGTATATACCCATCTCTTAATTATTTAACTCATAATTATTTAACTCACTCTCTTTTAAATTCCACTACAGAGAAAACACTGCCAATATTTATGTCCATAGTACTGCATGCTATCACAAGATATCTGAAGTGTCATTTTTAGATTACTGTGAGTGGAAACACAATTCATATCTTTCACATGTGTAATCTCAGCAAGAAACTCTTTAGTACATCCGACAAATAGCAAAGAATAAGAGTTTTCAACAAGGAGGGCATGTCCTGAAGAAAAGAGGGAAGAGGTGCATGAATAAACTGAAGTACAAAGGATAAGTACTTGCCTAGAGAATAGTGAATGAATTTTTTAAAAAATGAATTTCTTAAAACTTGAAACAAACTAACAGTGGGGGTATAGCATAATGGTTATTCAAAAAGACTTTCATGCCCAAGGCTCTCAAGTCCCAGGTTCAATCCCCCACACCACCATAAACCAGAGCTGAGCAGTGCTCTAGTAAAGAAAAAAAAATTGAAACAAACTTAAGAGACCCCCCCAAAAAATAAATTTTCACAGGCTTGATTTTTTTATGTTTTATCACTTGAAATTATTTACAAGACTCTTGTTCCCATGATAGGTTTCATTACACCACACTTTCTACCAATCTGTCATCTTCCTCCATAATAGACCAAGGGCCTCAACACCCTTCCTAACTCCCTTTACAGGCTTTGAACCAAAGGACTATTTAAAAATATATATTTTATTTATTTTAGATATGAGAGAAATTTAGAGAGGGAAAGAGACACAGAAACACCAGAGCACTGCTCAGCTCGGGCTTATGGTGGTTCGGGGGGATTGAACCTGCAATTTAGGAGCCTCAGGCATGAGAGTCTGTGTGCATAACCCTTATGCTATCCCCTGACCAGGACTATTTTTTTAATCAAAGTCTGAGGAATGACAAAAGACAGAAAAATGTTGAACCAATGAGACCCCCTACTTAATGTAAATGAAGTCAAAGGGACCAGGCAGAGTGGCTCACTTGGTAGAGCATACATATTACTTTGTAGGAGGTGAGAAGGGGTAAACTTCTCAAGGGGTAAAGCGGGGATAAAATGTGTGCCTTTTTTCTCTCCTTATCTCTCCCTTCCCTTTAAAAAAAAAAGTTTTCAGGAGCAGGGGATTTGTCATCTAGGCATGAAGCACCAGCAATAATTCTGGTGGCAAATAATAAGGAAAGAAGAGAAAAGAGAGAAAAAGAAAAAAAGTGTAAACAAACAGGGAAGTCCAAAAATAAAGGCATCTAGATACACTTTGGTATTAAAAAGTAAGGATAGAGGGCCTGGTGGTAGTGTCCTGGGTTAAGATGCAAAGCCCAAGGACTGGCATAAGGATCCTGGTTGGAGTCCTTGGCTCCCCACCTGCAGGGGAGTTGCTTCACAGGCAGTGAAACAGGTTTGCAGGTATCTTTCTCTCCCCCTTTCTGTCTTCCCCTTCTCTCTCCATTTCTCTCTGTCCTATCCAGCAACAATGACAGCAATTACAACAACAATAAGAAGAACTATGAACAACAAGGGAAACAAAGGGGAAAATAGCCTCTAGGAGCCGTGGATTCTTGGTGCAGGCACCGAGCCCCAGCAAAACACTGGAGGCAAAAAAAATTTAAAAAATAAGGATAGTCATAGTCTGGACAGAACGTGAAGATACTTGATAAGCCAGAAGGAGAAGGACAAATAACAAACAATAGCACTCACAGATGAAACCTACAAGTAAAGGTGGTAAAGGGAAATAATAAGGTGAGCTTGGCTGACTGGTGTACTTCACCAGAAGAAAGAAAGGCTGCAAGATGAAGGATGCCCCAGCTCTCTACCAGCAGCGGGGGAGGGCTTCACAAGCAGCAAAACAGGACTGCAGGTGTCTATCTTTCTCTCTCCCTATCTCCCCCTGTTCTCTCAATTTCTCTCTGTCCTATCTAGTAAAATGGGAAAAAAATGGCAGCCAGGAGCAGTGGACTCATAGTACCAGCAATGAGGTCCAGCGATATCCCTGGAAGCAAAAGAAAAAAAAAAGACAATACTATGAATCTATCAAGAACAATGAACCCACCTTCTCTGACCCATCTTGGACAGAGCTAGAAGGAGTTATGTTAAGCGAGCTAAGTCAGAAAGATAAAGATGAGTATGGGATGATCCCACTCATCAAAAGAAGTTGATTAAGAAGATCTGAAAGGGAAACTAAAAGCAGGACCTGACCAAATTGTAAGTCGGGCACTAAAGTAAAAACCCTGTGGTGAGGGGTAGACATGCAGCTTCCTGGGCCAGTGGGGGGTGGAAGTGGGTGGGAGGAAGGGGACACAGTCTTTTGGTGGTGGGAATGGTGTTTATGTACACTCCTAGTAAATGTAGTCATATAAATCACTAGTTAATTAATATGAGAGGGGGAAAATTAATTGTATGTCTTGAAGTTTTTTAAAGCACAGACTGAGGCTGTGTATTTGATATGTGGACTATCTCAAAAGTCTAGACCAAGTAGATCAGAAGCAACCAATAGCACAGCTATATACAACATACTGGGTACTGTAGAGCAAAACCTAACAAAAGGATTTTTCAAAGTTAATCCAATTACCAAAAGATGTGATTGATAACATTAACTATAGATTGTCTTTTTGAACCCTAAGACAGCAGGAACCTCACATCTCCACTATAGAGCCTCTTCTTCCCCCAGTTCTGGAACCCTTGGATAGGGTCCACTTTCCCATATGCCTCTCCCAATCCATATCAAATAATATTGCATCTGCAGATCACTACCTAATCAACACAATGATTGCCACCTCAACATGCTTCAGCTCAGACTGTGTCCAGAGACTTCACTTGTGGAATGCCAACCCTTCAGCTTCATTACTCGGGTGAGACCTTTCCTTTCATAGTATACTCTAATTCCATTTCAGGTGGTTCACTTTCTAACAAAGTCCCAAAACCTAGATATACACTAGTTTCTGTGAGAGAGAGCATATGTTCACACGTATCCATAAACTACTGCAAAATATATACCTGAAAGCAGAAGTACACTATAGTTTGCAGTGAGTATCCCCCTAACATTTCCTCTCCACTGTTCCAAGCTTTGGGTCCATGATTTCTTTTTTTTTTTTTTTAATTTTTTATTTAAGAAAGGATTAGTGAACAAAAGCATAAGGTAGGAGGGGTACAACTCCACACAATTCCCACCACCCAATCCCCATAACCCACCCCCTCCCATGATAGCCTTCCCATTCTCTAGCCCTCTGGGAGCATGGACCCAGGGTCGTTGAGGGTTGCAGAAGGTAGAGGGTCTGGCTTCTGTAATTGCTTCCCCGGGTCCATGATTTCTAAACAATTTGTTTGGCTTTGTATGTTAACTCTCTTTTCAGTCACCCGGTTCCAGATGTCATCAGGATGCTGGCCAGGGTTCCCTGGACTAAAGACCCCACCAATGTGTCCTGGAGCTCTGCTTCCCCAGAGACCCACCCTACTAGGGAAAGAGATAGGCAGACTGGGAGTATGGACTGACCAGTCAATGCCCATGTTCAGCGGGGAAGCAATTACAGAAGCCAGACCTTCCACCTTCTGCAACCCACAAGGACCCTGGGTCCATGCTCCCACAGGGATGGAGAGTGGGAAAGCTATCAGGGGAAGGGGTGGGATATGGGGATTGGGTGGTGGTAATTGTGTGGAGTTGTACCCTTCCTACCCTATGGTTTTGTTAATCTATCCTTTCTTAAATAAAAAAAAGACAATAAATGATGGGTTGGGGAATGCTGAAGCCCTGGTGCCTAATGGGGGAAGATGTTCTTTCCAACACCTACCACGGGGACATGGAGGTTGTACCTATGTGCAAACCATTGGCCTCCTCCATCCCCCCAGCCCCAGTAAACTGGAAAAAAAAACTATATAAAGCAAAATAAAATAAATTATGAAATATTAAACATGTCGGACAAATTTGCTTTTAAATGAAAAACTGGGTTAGATAAATCCGAATATTGCCGTTTATTTCCAAAGGACTTTAAAGGTACAAGATAAGTTTTTGCCCTATAGTATATCCCCATGATATTTTTACTTGAGAATATTATTTGCATCCATAAACATCCTATAAATGAAAACAAATTAAGCAGAGAGCAAATACACATATAACACACTTTTATAACATTCAGAAAGAATAAAGAAGAGGAGGAAGAAGAGGATACAATCTAGATCTCTTTCTCCAAACTTACAGGACTGACATCAGCACAACAGTTCAACACCAAATGCAGGATAATATTCTACTATATAAGAAAAGCCAGTACATTTCACAAAGGAAATTAAACTCCAGACTTAATTTACAATTTGGGTATTTGATGATGCACCCAAAATTATAGACTTATTTCATTACTAAGACTATTGAAAATCCATGGCTAAACGGGAGGGGTCTGGCGGTAGCACAGCGGGTTAGGCCCAAGTGATGCAAAGCACAAGGACCAGCACAAGGACCCAAGTTCCAACCTGCTCCCCATCTGCAGGGGAGTCTCTTCACAGGCTGTGAGGCAGGTCTGCAGGTGTCTATCTTTCTTTCCCCCTGTCTCCATTTGTCTCTGTCCTATCCAACAACGAACATCAACAACAATGAGAACTGCAACAAGGCTACAACAACAAGGGCAATAAAAAGAGAAAAAAATGGCCTCCAGGAGCAGTGGATTCATGATGAGAGCACTGAACCCCAGCAATAACCCTGGAGGCAAAAGCAAACAAAAAATCACATAAATGTTCTAAAATGGGCCAAGCTGATAAAGAACTGTTCAGGAAGTTGGGCAGTAGCGCAGCAGGTTAAGCACAGGTGGGGTAAATCCCAAGGACCAGCTTAAGGATCCAGGTTCCAGGCCCCCAGCTCCCTACCTGCAGGGGAGTCACTTCACAGATGGTGATGCAGGTCTGCAGGTGTCTATCTCTCCCCCTCTCTGTCTTCCCCTCCTCTCTCCATTTTTCCCTGTCCTATCCTACAACGACATCAATAACAACAAGGGTAACAAAAGATAGTAAATAAATATTTTAAAAAAGAACTGTTCAGAAAGTTACTAAAATAGTGGTAAAAATGATGTCTACTAATGACAAAAGTATGTTTAAGTATCTTTAAACATTGCAGTCACTCACTTCTATAGTACTGATTATTTTGTAGAAACATATAAAATACATATACAAAGCATGAACCTTAAATCCACATAAGGATAGAGGTAGACAGCATACTGGTTAGTTAATGCTAAGAGATTCTCATGCCTGAGGCTCCAAAGTCCCAGGTTCAATCCCACACACCACCATAAGCCAAAGCTGAGCAGAGCTCTGGTAAAAGTAATAAATAAATCCACATAATAAAATGCAGCAGGATAACCAGTGGTTGAAAAAGGAAGCATTACTTAAATATATGCAGGGTTACACTCAAAAACATTTCTATAAATATCTACAAAGTAAGCAAAATTATATATTTAACAAATTTACACTGAAAAATATACAAATCAAACTGAAGCAATTTAAGGGGGTAGCTGATACACTTTAGCTGTAACACATATATCTTAAAATGCCATTAGAAGAGGGTTCCTGGGTTCCCTTTGACCGGCCAATGTCCATGTCCACTGGTGAAGCAATTACAAAAGTCAGAATGCCCACATTCTGCAGCCCCCAAATAATGCTGGCCCATACTCCCAGAAGTGGAGAAATGTTAGGTGAAGATGAACATAGGGCACTGCACTCCAATTCCATCAGGACCCAGAGAGAAAAGAATAGAAAAAAAGGAAAGATATTCAGAAGTAAATCAGAACTATAGAAAAATGGAAAATATGTATAATCATAACTAGATAGTTAATTGAAATGATAAGTCAGTCTATATCTGTGACCTTGGGAGAACTATTAGTTTCCAATGGAGGGAGTGGGACACAGAACTCTGGGGGCGGGAGCCATGTGGAATTATACCTGTTATCTTATAATTCTATAAATCACAAGTCACTAATTAAAAATTGGGAGGGCGGATCCTTTTGTTTTAAAAAAAATTCTTTATGGTTTACAGTTGACAGTGAAATACAATAGTTTGTACATGCATAGCATTTCCACATAACAATACAATGCATATCAAATATATAGCTTATATATTAAAATGACTCAGTCTGTGTTTTAAAAACTTCAAGACATATAATTAATTTTCCCCCTCTTATATTAATTAGTGACTTATATGACTACACTTTACTAGGAGTGTACATACACACCATTCCCACCACCAAAAGACAGTGACCCATCCCTCCCACCCACTCCCACCTCCCACTGGCCCAGGAAGCTGCATGTCTACCCCTCACCACAGGGTTTTTACTTTGGTGCCTTACTTAAACTTTAGTCAGGTCCTGCTTTTAGTTTCCCTTTCAGATCTTCTCTCTCAAAAGCCTAGACCAAGTAGATCAGAAGCAACCAATAGCACAGCTATGTACAAGATACTGGGTACTGTACAACAAACCCTGACAAAAGGACTTTTCAAAGTTAACCCAATTACCAAATAATGTGATTGATAACATTAACTATCCATTGTCTTTTTGAACCCTAAGACAGCAGGAACCTCACATCTCCACTATAGAGCCTCTACTTTCCCCAGTCCTGGAACCCTTGGATAGGGCCCACTTTCCCATATGCCTCTCCCAATCCATATCAAATAATATTGCATCTTCAGATCACAACCTAATCAACACAATGATTGCCACCTCAAAATGCTTCAGCTCAGACTGTGTCCAGAGACTTAACGTGTGGAATAACAACCCTTCAGCTTCATTATTCGGGTGAGACCTTTCCTTTCATAGTATTCTCTAATTACATCACAGGTGGTACACTTTCTAACAAAGTCGCAAAACCTAGATATACACCAGTTCCTGTGAGAGAGAGCATATGTTCACACGTATCCATAAACTACTGCAAAATATATACCTGAAAGCAGAAGTACACTAGACTTTGCAGTGAGTACCCCCTAACACTTCCTCTCCACTATTCCAACCTTTGGGTCCATGATTGCTCAACAATTTGTTTGGCTTTGTATGTTAACTCTCTTTTCAGTCACCAGGTTCCAGATACCATCAGGATGCCAATGTGCCCTGGAGTTCCGCTTCCCCAGAGACCCACCCTTCAAGGTAAAGAGAGAGGCAGACTGGGAGTATGGACCGAACAGTCAACGCCCATGTTCAGTGGGGAAGCAATTACAGAAGCCAGACCCTCCACCTTCTGCAACCCACAGTGACCCTGGGTCCATGCTCCCAGAGGGATAGAGAATGGGAAAGCTATCAGGGGAGGGGGAGGTATGGAGATTGGGTAGTGGGAATTGTGTGGAGTTGTACCCCTCCTACCCTATGGTTTTGTTAATTTGTCCTTTCTTAAATAAAAAAATAAATTTAAAAAATCAAAACAAAAACAATACATCCCCCAGTAGGTCCTCCTCTGCTGTTTGGGGAGTGAGGTCCTTTCTTATTCCTGTTCATAAGCAGTCAAATGACAGAAATGTTATGATCTACTTAGAATGTAGGCTTTGGTTGCTAGCTCTACATCTAGTCCATTCAATTACCAAATTCTATACCATCACTGAGACTATCCCACCTACCCATTATTACTGTCTTTCACCTGTCATCTTTTAACTAGCTTTCTATCTCCTTAGCATTTTCCTACTCCATTTTCATTTCTTACCTCGTCTTGAAAATTAGCAATTCAATACTTTCTTCACTAAAAATATCAATAGTATTTTGAAATCTATGTGACAAAATCTATTCTTAGTAGATTTATAAACGTTTCTTAAACATATATACTTATAATTTCACTCCTATAAATTAACTGTCAAAGTCACACCCTTTATATATATTAAAATAATATTTTTGACTTTGCTTTCTGTGTCTACCACTGGTGATTTTTCATCTTCAGTCAGAACCTGCCAAAATTCTTCACCTTGAGGTCTACATTCCTAAGGCCTACCTTCCATACTGATCATTCTGAATTCAATCTACCCACATTATATTTCCACAATCATTTTCTACACTGCCTTTTGGCATGTCACTGTAGTACATTTTATATTGTAATTATAATGTGTGGAAATGTCTGTTTCTCACATGATTATGAGTACCTAGAGATGGATGTTACATGGAATACGTTCTCCAAGACTTAATAAGACCTTTGATCTAAAATGAATAGAATTACAAGCCCAGAGAGTAATGGATAATTAGGTCAAGTATGCATATGTACAGTGATAAAACATTTTTAAAGATAACACTCGTCTTGAAAGGGATAAAATGCAATGAAGACTTTAAATTCCAAACTTTAAGACCAAAGCAAGGACAAATCAAGTCTATCAATTTTAGCAAACTCAATACTAAAAGTTCTGTCACATTGTTTAAACTGCATGTATTGTCACAATAAACTTCTCCATAAGAAAACAAAAAATGCCATCTTGATAATGAAATTCAAAGAATTATAAATACTGTGAATGATTAAAGTAAATTCAACTCTTTGTCTGTCTTTTAAACACATGCAGCACTGTTAGCTAGTGTGGTTGCACAGAACTACCAAAGCAGAACGTACTCAAGTAGGATGTATCCACACAGAAAATAACAAATTTTCATAAGAGAATTTAGGTGTGACTTTTAATTAGACACTCAAAATCATCATTTTACATATTAAGACTCTTCTTGTAGTTTGCATCTTAATCTGTCAAAATTTGGAAAGTAAGATAATGCAACGTGAGTTGGTCTGGTACATTTGCCCTGCTTTGAGTAAGCCACAATCATGCACCTTAAGTTGATTTACTTCACTCGCATGTTACCTTTGTGATCTAAAATGTAATCTATAAATGTTCCTATAATAAATGAAAACTTGGCTTAAGGAATTCTAGTGAAATTCATACATCTTTAAACATTTTAATTCAAAGGAAGGAAACAGCTGCCTTTCAACTGAACAACTGAATGTACTATAAAGATAAAAGTTTAGAATGCTAAACTAAAATTTTAATCATTATTTCAAATTTGAAGTTTTAGTATTTGTAAATATTAAAATGTTCTATTTGAGTCTAGAACAAAAATATTGTTCTTTATCAATCGAGGTTATGTAGAATAAATGAAACTTAAAGATACTAAGAAAGGTTACTACTAATGAAATTTGCATAGGTCATTACTAATGAAAAGAAGTTTGTTTCTAATTTCCACTAAGTTGTTAAAATATTTTTCAATCAGGAGACTGGCGGTAGCACAGCAGGTTAAGTGTATGTGGTGCTTAAAGCAAGGACCAGTGTAAGGATCCTGGTTGGAGCCCCTAGCTCCCCATCTGCAGGGGAGTCGCTTCACAGGTGGTGAAGCAGGTCTGCAGGTGTCTGTCTTTCTCCCTCTCTTTTCTTCCCCTCCTCTCTCAACTTCTCTCTGTCCTGTTACAACAATACAACAACAAGGGCAACAAAAGGGAACAAAATATTTTTCAATATTTTTCAATCTACCCATAAATCCTGTAACCACATAAATGGGCTGAAGTCCTACTGTTCCTATGTCACAATAATAGGTGATATAAAAATTTTGATCTCCATGTTAAACACTGGAATTTCAACAACTTTTATACTAAAATATTGAAACTGAAATGGTAATGCATATTCAGCATTAAAAAAAACACTTTAACAAAGAATGTTCAGAAATAAGCAGAGCATCAGAGTGGTAGAGTTCTGAAACTATCTAAAAATTCAACATTTACAGACAGTATTAAGAGAAATTCTACCTATTTAGTAAAAATTATGTACTGTTTAAAGAAATGTTTTCTAATATTCTCAATTTGACATTCTAACTACTTTAATTGTTAATATATGTTATGAGTCTCTAGCTTTAAAAAGGAAAAAAAAATCCCTATACAGGGGGTCACATATATTGATACTTTTGGTATTTTTAAGTCTCTTTCATGCAACAGAATTGCCAACAAATTAAATTAGTGAAATTACCACAAAAGCTTATCTAAGTCTTAGATCCTAAAGAGAAAAGGAGATATGGACATATATATCAAACTGTCATTTTAAATATTTCAATGCAGAATTTTATTTCCTTTGTGAAAATAATAGGGCATGGAATAGTTATTTTATATGTTGGGTATAAATACACAAATTGTAAAAGCTTGCTTGTTTTATAAAGAGTAAACATTGAAAACATCATTTCTAAGATATGTAGTATACTAAATATTAAAATAGTAAATATCATTTTAAATAAGAAAATTGAATGTGCATTAAGTCATATAAAAACTGTGAAGACCAACACCATGCAGTGATTCCACATTAAATTTGGAACTCATACATAATTACTAACTACTGAATTTCTCCCTTGGATCATTTTAAGAAATCCACAGCTGTTTATTCTGCATGTTATAAAATACCTTTCCTCATAGTTGGGAGCTATTCTGCCCTGATTGAGCTTTCTAGTTCTAGTCTCAATTCTGACACCATCTTCCCGGACAATACACCTAGCCCACCTGCATGTTAGCTATCAACTCAGAAAAAAAGTATTAAAGTCACATGACTTGGAAGATACCTAAAATAGACTACCTAACTTTTTTCCTATGAAGACTTTTAGTCCTATCTGCTCTATTCTTACCTTTAGGTTACTGTTTATTAAATAATTTGTCCTACTTTATATCCTACTGCTTTTCAGCCACCATTATGCTACCATTATGCCATTCTTACTTCCCTGGACAGATGACCTCAACAATGTGTCCTGGAACCTCACCATCCCAGAGCCCTACCCATCTAGAGAAAGACAGAAACAGTCTAGGAGTATTGGTTGACCTGCCAACGTCCACGTTCAGAGGAGAAGCAATTGCAAAAGCCAGACCTTATTCCACTTTTTGCGCCCCATAAAGAGTTTTGGTCCATAGGCTCACAGAAATAAAGAATGAGGAAACTTCCCATGGAGAGTATGGGATACAGAACTCTGGTGGTGGGAATTATATGGAATTGTATCCTACTTATCCTACATTCTTGTTAACCATTATTAAATTACTAATAAAACAATAGATTAAAAAATGTGTGCTTTACTCTTCCTTAAGAGATGTAAAGTCCTGTTGTTCAGAAATGAGTTAACATCAAATTAATAAATCATTTAAGGAAATATTCTGTCAGAGTATCAAAAATATTAAATCAATATACAATAACTAAACAGATTTTTATAGAGTAAAAGGCATTATCAATTTTTATATATGTTCAGGAATTGATGATGTTAGTCTTTCAAAAATGCAAAACTTAAAATGAAAATGTAGTGCAACTATTTTAGCTAATTTTCAATTAATGTGAGAAGTCAGTACTTCATTCTCATCTTGGTATGTTACTTTTGACTTTCATGGAATTTATAAACATGATAGACAGTGATGCCATTAGTGAATAAACTCTACATACATTTCAATATCCTAAATAATGATGGGACTATCAATTATTCAATTTACTATTGCTCTCAAGAACTCTAAATTCTTTATCTCTAGTTAAAGAATGCTCAGAACTATCAAAAACTATAAAAAATGAATTTCATAGGACTTTTGTAAATGGCACTCTTAAAGTGTGAATTGAACAATTAAGATGTGCTCCTGGATTTTTTTAATCATCTCTTATAAATAATGGTTTTAAAATAAATCTATTCACATTTAATGACTCTGATTATTGCTTCCTTTGCTGAAATGTTGCAGTTATTTAGATGTTAAAATGTTACTAATGCAATGAGAAAACCAGTAAAGAAAAAATCACCTAACAAGTGTGAGTGTCTAAAATAGGCAAAGTGTAAAAACCATGCCTTATCAGTTCGTTATATTTATGTCAGCATAATTATACAAGGTATTTTATAAACACTAAGCAACTCGAAGTTCCTAAGTGCTTTCAGAATGTATTCTTAAATAACTTAGTGTGTTGTAATCATTACCTAAATTACACATAGCAAAGAGTTAAAACAGAGATTTCAAAAGATCAGGTATTTATTAGGTATTAGCCATTATGTTCTGTGGATCAATAATCATGAATAAGATATAACACATTTGTTATAACACATTTCTTAAGTTGCTTGAAATAGTAAAATGAAGGATTAAACTATTTCTTGAGCCTAACCTAAGTTTTTCTTGAGGTCAATTTTCTGGTCAAAACAGAATGCCACTTGAATCATTAATCAAACTTAAAGAGCATTATAGATGAAATTAAGTTTAACAAACACTGCATAAAACTTTAGTAATTCATTTACTTTTTCCTCTTAAATATAGATCTCAAAAGGATCAGTTTCACTGATTGTATTTGCATTAATATATAAATAAAAAAATACCAATATAATTATCCATTAGTAGAAAGCATCAGCTTTTTCTACCTTGAATTTCCAACATTTCCTTAACTGTTGCTTATATCTACATAAAGGAAATCGTATTATGGTAAATATTAGAGAAAATTTGTGAAATCCTATCATTCTTACTTAAAGTGAATACAAAATAGACATTTTAAGGTTTTTAGCATTTTTATGAAATGAATTTAACCCTTTGCACAGCTTTGAATTAGTATCATCTGAATGCCAAAAAATTATACTGTGTAAATCATACATAAAAGTAGCTTGTTTAAACCTGTGCTACATTCAATGTAAAGAAATTTATCTGATATGGGGAAAGTTTCTGAAACATAAAAAAATAAACTTATTGTTTTATAATTAAAATTAAAATATTTGTTCTTAAATCCTAATAATAAGACATTTAAAAATATTTTATTGATTTAGATATTAAAATATGAAGGTTCATAGTTTTGTATTCCAGATTCTTCACATAGGTGCACATACATTTTAATAAATAATATTTAGGACTTATTACAGTTCTATTTCATTAAAAAAGGTTAACAAGTTAAAATATTTGAAATGGAATAAGAATTTTTTTCAATAAGATCACCAACCTTTATAAAAACTTATTATTAAATACCATTTCAAATCTTTATTCGTAGCATACAATACTCTTCTCTACAAAACTATTCTCAATAATATCAACTCAAAAATTCTGAGTGTGCCTCAAAAAACAATCCATTCACATATATAAAGGAACAATAGACATATATATTTAATCTTGGAAAATGATCAGAGGTTATTCATTAAACAAATGAAAATCTTCTTGATACCTATAATGAATATCAAGATTCTTTTAAACTAAGAATCAGTGGTCACTCAACTTCCTTGTCATAACCCTTACTTCACTGGGAAGGAAGCTATGGTATTTGAGGAAATAGGGAAATGAACTGTACTATCAGATTCTATTTTCCAATGTCTATTGTATTGAGCACCAACACAAATCTCTTTATCAAAGTGTTAAGACAGGGAAGTATACTAGGCAACACAGGACAACTATCATGATCCTAGAGAAGAGGAACATTTGTATATTTTTATAAAACATGCTATCCTTTTTTTTATTTTGAAAGTGCTCTTTTATTGCTTACATTAAAGAATATTTTTCCCCACCCGCTATCCCATTCCATTCCTTTAATTGCAAGCAGACAATGGATCACAGATAAAGTCACCAATTATTTTGCACATTATTTAGACATCGGAGCTTCCTAAGTGATCTAGCCCTGTGCTTTCTGTTCCTGCTAGATCCACCATCCCTTTCTCCACTCCTTTCACACAACATGGCAGCAGTATCAACACAGAGGTCTAGTGGATGTGAGCTTGTATCCTAGTTCCATCTCTTGGTATTTGCACACCCTTGAATGATCCTGAGTCTGCAAAATGATAATTAAATAAAATGACACATGAATAAATACCTTACAGGGACTCTTTACATGTTTACTTAAAGTGTATTATTGTACTTCAGTGCTTTACATGTTTACTTAAACTGTATTATTGTACTTCAGTGCTAAGTTCTGTGCTAAGCATTGGGAACACACACACAAACACAACTCACAAGCAACACAAAATCAAGCCAAACTAACAACTTGAGAACCATTATCATCTATATCTAGTCACTGCCACCAATAACAATATAAGCAAAATAGGACCTTATCAGAACTGTCTTATGGTTCAGTGGCTTCCAAAGCCTTCCCTGGGTCATAAATAAGGATACAGTTATGTAAGTGTTTACCTAGACTGGGTGATTTCATATCCTTTTTCTCAATTGGTTTGCTCTTTACCAGAGTAGCCCTTAGATGACCTACTTTGTATTATTATCCTCTCTGCCCTGGTGTTTTTGCAACAGTTCCCAGACAGTTCTCTTGCTTTGAACTTTAGATGTAAGATCATACTTTCACATTATAGATCTTGCCATGTTTCTACCTGCTGGAAAACCTTTTTAAGTTCTCAGACTTTTTATGGGGAAAGTCTCTTCTGTTTCTTAGCATATCACATATGTGGCTTGGTCAACTTTCTAGCTTTATCTTCTTGAAGTGATTTTGAATATCCACTCATGTGACCCAGTACCTCTAACTTGTCACACTGTCAATTTTTTTCACACATTTTCTTCCCTCTCCATGCTAATTCCTATTTTTTTTTATTTAAGAAAGTATTAATTAACAAAACCAAAGGGTAGGAGGGGTACAATTCCACACAAAACATGCTATCCTAATCCTATTGAAGTGTAATTACTGTTGCTAATATTCTTACTCTGATATGAAAATTTTCTACATAAATAAATATAGAAGAGAATTGCTAAGATCATGCTAAGAATGGGTAATTCTTTTACAAAAGTCCACAATAATAAACCCTTTTATTAGACAATAATATCCTTACTTTCAGAGTCATTCTGTGGAACAAGCTTTCATGTTAATAAAGATAGGGTAGCAATAAATCTGTAACAATAAATTTCATTTTAAAAACAGTCTCTTAAAGCAAAAAAAAGTTATCTTTAATTGTCATATCATTCTTTGGTACACTAAGGGGAAAATAAACTATTGTATCTCTTTCAATGGATGTGTAGGGGACCTTCTTTACCTTTCATATAGCAAAGCATAAAATATGGTACTATATCAAAATCTGAGAATAAATAGAGATTCGATTTTAGCAGATATGAATATATCTTCAATTTTCTGGCACAATTAAGTACACAAAAGTAATGTGAAAATTATCACTCACTAGAATACCAGCATGCTCCTTAAGGCTTTTCACCCTGATTACCAAAACAACTCATCACAAAACTCTCAAATTTTTCTATGTATTTCAACCTAACATGTCTTGCATGGCTGACATTGGATTCAAAGAGAAAATTCACTCTATAACTAAGTATTGCTGATTTTGGCTGCATTCATTTTCGTTCCAAATTAGCAATTTTCTAAACCATTTAATATGATGTTTTTATGGTTAGTTTCCCTGTTTAAGTTTCATTGCAATAATCAGTGTGTTACTAACAAGTAAGTTATTAATTCAGAGTGACCAATTTTATTTTTAAAAAGCAGTATATAAAGAGCTAATTTATCCTTCAATGAAAGATAGAGGAATATAATTTACTAGATATTGTTTAATGATTTATAATACTTCATATAAACAAGAAAATTTATCAAAAATTTTCATCTCTTTAATAACTATTAGATGTTTCTTTAAACAGGCAGTTCTTAGATGATTATCCCAAAACATTAATCAATCATTTAAAAAAGAATCTAAAAGATAATCTAGTATCTTTACTATCTCTCAAGTTATTCTTACTAATTAAAAAGTACATTTATCAGCATGACTTCTCAAGCTTTGGGAGTAAGGCAGAACCGCATTATCAGAAGTGCTGATGATGAGATAGCAATAGATTGCAGTGGATTGCCTGCACTACAAATACACTGTTCCTGGAGGTTCCAGATGCTACCATGATCCAACCAGGCTTCCCTGGCAGACAAGCCACCAATGTGTCCTGGAGCCCTGTTTCCCCAGAGCTCTGCCCAATCAGGGAAAGAGAAAGACAGGCTGGATCGACCTGCCAACACCCATGATCAGCAGAGAAGCAATTACAGAAAACAGACCTTCCACCTTCTGCACCCCATAATGATACTGGGTTCATACTCCCAGAGGGATTAAAGAATAGGAAAGCTATCAGAGGAGGGAATAGGATACGGATTTCTGGAGGGGGGGTTGTGTAGAACTGTATCCCTCTCATCCTATTGTCTTGTCTGTGTTTACATTTTTAAATAAAAATTAAAACCAAAAAGAAGTACATTTATAATCTGTGAACACAGGAAATGATAGCTGGTATTTGATTTGTTAAATTTCACAATTATTTCGCTAATTCCCAAATATTTTAATTTCATTAGTTCAATTTTTCTCAAGCAAGAAAAAGAGTTTAAATCTTAGTGAATGATAATTTTCAACAGCAATTAACAATGTATACTGCCTTGATTATTTATCTCATATACAAGCTCCCTCTGCAGGTAATAACAAGAGTTAGCAAAAAATATTTGAATCATGCAGGCAGTTGCTTCCATAAAGACACAGGTTATCATTTGCAATATGCAGGCCGTTGCCTCCATAAAGATGCAGGTTATCATTGTGTACAAACACAGTGATCCAGCAATGTGTCCTCCTTACCAATTATCTGATTAAAATAATTTCTCCTGAAAATTTGTGTATCAACATGATAATTGTTTTCTATCTCAGTAAAGAATGCAGTCTAAGCAGACAGTTTACACACTTTCAAAGTCACCCCAAAACAACTCTCACACAGAGTACTTCCAGGAAAAGAAAATATTGCCTTGCATACTAAACAGAAAAACTGATTAGCCTTTTATGCAAATTAACCTTCACCCTTTTGTAAAGATTTTTTAAATATGTTTTAGATTTCTTTTTACACATGCTCCCTTTCTTTTGCTATACTTATTCTAGGGTGTACAAATTAGGTGCATTCCTGCTACAGGAGGGAAAAAAAGGCAATTTCAACGTCTCAAAGTCAGTATATCACACACAAAAAATTGCTAAATAATAAACAAAGTCCCTTCTTCTTTAAGAGTTTCCCCTCAGAACATACATCATCTTTGTGATGTGTGAGCACTGACCAGAAATTTTAAGAAAATTCAGCTTGGTATGCCTATAAGTTAATTATAAAAAGTGATTTCTAAAAACTATGATCCTAATTAACCAAACTATAAATCAGCTAATTTTCATACTGAAAAACACAAAAATAAAACTGACAGAGTAATGGCATAAACAAAATAACGCAGAGAGTTAGCACAATTTACAATAAGCAGTATTCATGTGAAATTTTTCCTGAATAGAAATTAAATTTCCTTTTCTGTTTTCAAATATTCAGGCTGCAGATCTAGTTATAAATGAGTGAAAATATAAATCGCAGCTTACTTTCATCCAGGCAATGGATATTACAGCCCTTTCAGCAGAAGAAGCAAAGCAGGAAAATGTCTCTACTAATATCTATCTACAGCACTATGAAGAGGAGTCATCGAATAATCGAATTTGACTTTTGCATAACAAACAGAAATTTTAAATGAACAAAAGTAAAAGAGATTATGTCCATCATTCTTAATACACAATAAGATATATAAGGTATATTAATTATGTACTTCATTTACATATTACTGTGTCAAATTACATGAAAATATGTACTATCACCAGGACACAAATGTGTAAACATCTATCATCATCATCAAAATTAATGAAATCAATCAAAATTAATCTCCTAAATTGTCTTAGATATTAAAAATAAGAAAACCAGGGCATTTCAGAATTATAGCACACTGTGCACACATCCCGAACTGAAGAACACAAAGAAGAAAAAATGTGACATAACAATTGTGTTCTTTAATTTCTAACCAATAATCACAATAAGAAGCAGTAAAAATGGTAGGTTTTTAATCTAGAGGACAACGTAAACGTGGAAGGCTTCAATGAAATAAAGGATGAATTCCAAATAGAAATATTTAGCTTCACAGTCATGACAAGGAGAAAATCCATTCCAACATGTTTTTTTTTTTTGTGAAGTCTAGTTGCAAACTGAGAAAGTCAGTATAATCTACATAAAGTAGAAATATTAAACTAAATGGTTTATTTGAAATCTTGCAATTGTTCGCGTATTATATGGGAAACTATGATAGTATTTACCTTTAGCAGTAAAGAATAAAGATTGGAACTCATTTCTGTAAACAAAGCAGAAAATTATTTCATACTCTGACTATACAAACACTACCTACTATCTTTTGTAAAAGAAAATAAAAAACAAGAACACCTTGTCCTACTCCAGACGCCAAAGAACCAATAATAGAGGCTATTTATTATGTCATGCAAATCTAGATCAATAATTACTTTGAGATGTGGACTGGAGCAAAAAAAAATAAGTATAGATAGCATGGCTATTTCAAGATGCAAGAGACACCTGCAATAAGTAATTCATAACAAACAGATATTTTAGTCAGATATATTTGATATTTCAAACTTGCATTTGTGTTCATTTTTAGCCAAAAAAATAACTGTCAATAAATACTAACATATCTAGAGGAACAGGGTATGTAGTTCATGCTTATATAAGTACATGTGCTGCATACAGTGACCATGAGAGAGTGACTGATACCTATTAACAGAAAAAACAAGGTGAGCTCCCTTTTGTAGGGAGCCCCAGGGTACATTCTTCTCCTCTAGTACAATGACAAAAGGTTTTGTTCTTCCAGAAAAGGGTAACAGGATTGTGACTCCTTTTCTTTGAACAAAATGTCTGAATTAATCTAAGTCATAAAAGCAACCATCTTTCAGCTGTTTCTCATCTCTCCTGGCCATGAACTAAGTGTTCAATTTTATCATGCACTCTATCATCAAATTAAAAAAAAGTTTTTCAAAGTTACTTAACACATCTTAAAAATGAGGCTAAGACTTACTTGATCATTATTTCAGGAAGTTAAATTCTGCTTCATCTGCCTGCTTTTTTAACATCTATTTCAACTAATTTTGCTAATGTGTTGAATCTAACCTTTTCAGAAGTCTCCCAAAAGTATTTTCAGCATTTAAACAGGTTTCTTTTTAGGCAGCTATTGCAATCCTGAAACTCAGAGATTAAGGCATAATCCCAATGTGTGAATTTTAGTGTTTATAATGTAGTCCTCACAGATTGGAGGGTAGGAAATCAATGACAAGATCAACAGGGGCCCATTTTGCTCAGCATACCTTTTATTGTCAGGTCATCATTAATGCTGTATTCTGTATAGGGAAACATTACATCTGGGCTAAAACAGACCTAAATTTTACCCTCAGGCAGAAATCTGAGTCAAACATCTCTATTTAAAGTGACACTTGTCCTCCTTTTTCAACTGGTTTCCCCAGAAATTCCAGGAAGTTGACTTCATGACCCAAAAACACCCAGGTGGCTCTGAGTAGCAGTTGTGCTGTTTCTTGCCCTTTGGTAAATCTGGATGCTAGAATGAATCAAGGTGGTAATAAAACAGGTGTCCAGCTATCCACTGCAATGAATCCCATGCCATTTTATATTGACGAACTAATGATTTTAGCATTCCACATAGCTGTAGAGATAGTAGTAAAAATTTCTAATGATGTGTGTTTGTTGCTAATATAAGCCTGGCTACTCCTATTGATAAACTAGATTTCTCCTGATTTATAGAATGACAATATTTCCCTAAACAGATCTGAAGTAGTAACTGATTACACATTCTAGGAATCAAAAAAAAGCAGTAACTAAAAGACCAAGCTGTAAAAACTAAGATTGTGCAAGAGAAAACAATGTTCAAGTGCCATGAAAAAGCTTTCATAAAAGCAAGAATGGAAAGGGAAAACAGAAAGAAAAAATACAATAAGAAAAAGGAGATGAAGGAGAAGAAGACATGATTCACATAGCAAAAGTAAGCAAGCAAATAAGAATCTTTTCTCTGCTTTATATCCCATTAGAGATTTGCTGAATTCAGGATCACCATCATATAAAAGAGTCATAATTTGAAAGCAATTTTCAGATTACCACTAATAGCTCTGAAAGATCATGTGTTTTCTTTATAGCACTCTGCATTCAAAGCTGACTAGTTAATAGAAACTTAAGTGCAATAATAGCAATTACATAAATGTGGACTTTTTTTTTTACCTCAAGAGTACTATTCACCAATAGAAGGGATCAGATAAATAAGGGATCATAAAATGATTTCAGGGTAATGACCTAGTAAATAGTATTTGAATGCCACTAAAAGGAATCCCATCCTAATCTAAAGGGAAAAAATGTCTTCTTCACCACCACCAAGCCACCCACAAGAAGAAACAGCAGCCTGCAACAACTCACCCAAGCCCCAGACCCCACCACCACCATCCCCTCCTCCTGAACTCCTTGCACTCACTGCACCTGATGGAGCCAGGAGGAGGTGCAGGGGGAGAGAGGAGGCATAAGGAAGGGGGTGCAAGATCCTGGCCTGGCCAGAGTGGGGGCCCCTATTTCCCAGGCTGGCCTGCAGACCAGCCCAGAGAGCACCTCACATTCCCCCTCCTCCGCAGCCAGACCCTGAAAGGGCGAAGGGTACCAGTCTGAGTCCAGGATTTCAGAAAATAAATGAAAAAAGAAATAATCCAGTCCTAGCCAGGCCCCCTTCCCTCCAAACCTCCCTTCCCATTCCCGCCCCACCCCCCCCAACTAGACTGATGCCTCCAGTGCATTACTACAGCTCAGGGAGGAAAGGAGAAGCGGGATGGGATTGGGAATAGGGTCTAAGGATTTCTCAAAAGAGGGGAGGGTGGAAAAAGAGGAGGCAAGCAGGCAGAAGAGCATGGTTCCCCTCCAGGACACAACAGAACATAAACAGCAGTGCATAACCCCCCACACACATACACCCAGCTGCCAACCCCACAACTAACCAGTGGCTCCCTCCCACAAGAACACCCACAAGAACACCTTCCATCCCACAAGAACACTGCAGGGGCAGCAGGTGCAAAGCAAACAGGTCTCTGAAGCCAGGCACAGAGGCATATTGTTCACTCAGGAGGCTCTTACCTTGCTCTGCAAGCCAGCCCCAGGGGCTGGCCATCTGGTGTGGCCCAGGCAGGCTAGAGGCCCTGAGCTTCTCCCTGGGGGCGCTGAGTGGAGCTGAAGGCAGCACCATGGCTCCTCCCCCAACAAGGCAGATCTGGGCTTTCTTCTGCTCAGCCAGCTGCCTCCTCTAGCCAAGCAGTCAGCTGGCAGCTCCAAGGGGTTAGGTCAACATTTTCCTGCAGTTTCCCACATGCTGCTCCACCAGTCAGGGTCTCTTGCGGGCAAGCACACACACACAGCCTGAACCGCATGCTCCTTTCCAATGATTAAAAAAAAAAAAATCTGGAACAAATGCGCTAAAAAATAAGGGGGTGGGGGGGACAGTGGAGGCAAAAGGCCAGGTGAGCAGACATGGGAGTCAGTCCCCTTGGAGCTGGGGCTGTGGGAGGAGCAGGCAGATGCCTGCAGAGTCAGGCCAACTCAGTTCATCAGGTGGAGACCCCCCCACCCCCGCGTTCTTTGCCCCTGCTGCCCTGCTCAGAGCTGCCTGGCTGGCAGACCACGGGCCCACCCCAAGGCCTGGGGCAAGAGGCAGAGGCGGCTCCTCCCCACTTGTAGGGCTCTGGGCTGAGGCTGAGCTGCCCCACAAAAAGGCTGGAGCCCAGGGCTTGGGCTGAGAGATGCAGGGAGGTGCATTGAAGAAGAGTCAGCCACTCACTGCAACAGAGGGGAGGTGCACCCCCACCCCGACCAATAATCCTAAGAAATTCTCCAGTAAACTCCTGATTTGGCTCTAGCACCTTTGCATGTGCTAGAGTATGGGTGAGCCAAGAGGGTGAGGGTGAGAGAGAGAGGGGAGAGAGAAAGAGATGGGGGAGTGGGAATTCCTGAAGCAGACTCTCAGGGAGGTCTGAACTTGAGTCACCTCCAGCCTCTCCAGCTTCCTCCTTTCTTTCCTCCTCCATTTCCTTCCTCCTTTCTTTTCCCCCTCCTCCTTTCTTTCCTCCTCCTCCCCCCAATCCACACCTACTCACCCCCCACACCCCCACCAGTTGGGCTAATCATATAAACACATTAGCATGTACAGCTGCAAAGGACAAATCTCTTCCTCCTGTTTTTTTTTTTTCTTTCTCTCTCTACAAAGGAGGGGCTGAGGCAAACTCAAAAGATCACAGACAGCTAAGTACAGAACACAGAGCAAATAATCTACAACTCATTGCTGCCCATGACCATTTTCCACTTCATTGGAGCAGCTGGGAGGTGCCAAGAGAGAAGGGTTGGGAGGGAAGGAAAAGGGGGACACTTACTGGCTGGAGCTGTTGGGGTGGCAGTGGCAGTGGCAGCGACCCAACAGCTGCCTAAAGACAGGCTGGCCTGTGTCCACTGGTGGGGCAGCCACAGGAATGTCTGGGCAGCAGCAGCAAGGGATGCACGCTCAAAATGGTGGAACACACCTGGAGAAGGTCTGCTGTGGCTTCCTCCCATCCCCTCCAGCCCTCTCCTCCTCCCACCATGTGGGCTCTCCCCCCACTACACCTCCTGCAGGGACTCCCATAGCAACCATCCACCCCCATCATGCTCTTCTCCATCCCTTCCACACAGGCACTTTAAAAATGTTTACTTCTAGATCAGGGTGAAGGGGCTTTGGAAGAAATGGGACACTCTGGATTCCAGAGGCAGATCACAGAAAGCTGGCCTGAGACTCCAGGTCTTGCTACCATGTCCTGCATGGGACACAAGTCTAAAGGGAGTCCTGAGAGGAAGAAGGAGAGCTGAGAGGTAGGGAGGTCTTGTGCCAAAGACACAGCAGGTTTATTTGGTTCAAGGCATATATATATATATATATATATACTTCCCATCACCAGCAAAACAACATGCAGTGGTTACATAACAGCAAACAGCACCTGGTGTTTATGAACCTCCTCTATGTCTTTTGGTTTATCCAGCAGCTAACATACAGGCCAGGTCAAAATGTTCTGCTAATGTTTGCAGGCATAACTTGGGAAGTTACAGGTTTAATTAAAGGCCATGGTATTCTTCCCCATGGTTTTTCTCCTGGCACCCTTGTTTACCAAGGGCCTGATGGAGATTTGCCTTTTGATGGCCTGAGACTCCAGGGGTGTTGGGGGCAGCTGGAGGGTGGGGTTGAGGGTTGGCTCCCCTTCTTCCCAACATGCCCAGGAGCTTTCTTTTTGCCTGCACTTCAGAAAGGCACCCAGGATGCATCCTTTACCGACCCCTTTTCCAGGTTTTCTCTTTTCTCCACACAGAAAGCTAGAGGCCCAGAAACTTTTAGTTTCCACAGCCCTCCTTTTGTGTGACTGCTTGGAGGAGAAAGAACCTGTGTTCTCCACAGGGGATGGGGGGGCGCTCCAGGGTTAATGGGACTTTGATACCTGAGATTTCAGGCATGCTCATTAATGAAAGTTACTATTTTAAAAAAATATTTATTTTATTTATTCCCTTTTGTTGCCCTTGTTGTTTTATTGTTGTAGTTATTATTGTTGTTGTCATTGTTGGACAGACATAGAGAAATGGAGAGAGGAGGGGAAGACAGAGAGGAGGAGAGAGAGATAGACACCTGCAGACCTGCTTCACCTCCTGTGAAGCAACTCCCCTGCAGGTGGGGAGCCGGGGTTCGAACTGGGATCCTTATGCTGGTCCTTGTGCTTTGTGCCATGAAAGTTATTTTTTATTGCAATGACTTTTTCTTTGTAGCTACAGAGAACCGGCTAAACTTTGGCTTTGATTGACTATTATTTTTTGCACAGAAATGGTGTGAAATCGTATTAAACAATAAGTTTCTACATCTGCCAAAACTTATACAAACAGCTTATCTACCTAGGAAAATTAAATCATGCTACTTTTAAGAGAGGCAGAATTACAGAATTCTAAGACCTCAGAGGTTATATCAGTTTCCTTTGGAACCAAAAGTAATTTTATTTGCAATTATAAATCAAAATATGCTGATAATTTACATTAACTGGAGATATTTAGTATTATTTATTTTGAGTTTTTTTTTTTTTGTTTGTTTGATTGCTTTGCTCATGTGGGCATGATTCACAAGAAGTTTAATGCTTGTATATAGATCAGTCTAATCCTCTTTTCTTTGGGGACATACATTTTGGGCTGAAGTTTTTATCTGGTGAGCTTAGTGGGTAATCAATAGAAAATATTTGCCTGAATAAGCTGCCCATATGTTGACTCATTTGCTTATTTATTTAACTCTCTCAGAAATAACCTCTGCATTTCATAAGTCTAACAATGATGCTGTGGACCTACGGTGACCCTAAAGGGTAACATCATGACAAAGAAAAATGCCTGGGAGCAGTTAGATGGGGGTGGGATATGCAGATTGGGTGGTGGGAATTTTGTAGAGTTGTACCCCTCCTAACCTGTGGATTTGTTAATTTATCCTTTCTTAAATAAAAAATAAATTAAAAAATACTATTGTAATATTTGTATATATTTATGTATATAGAAAATAAGTATTTAGAAAATATTATTTTATTAAAAGTTTATCTCTCATAAAACCTTTATTAGCCCTTGAAATCTTTGCCACTTCATATAAAATGATTTATCCTTTGAATACCAAGGTTCCATTAATCTGTTTGTCAAAAGAAAATTTAAACCATTTAAACAATTTATTGATTGAATTACTTAAATTCTGTATAATATATATGCACACATATATGTATTTATCTGTGTCTTTATATTTGCGTTCTTGCACAACGTCACAGAAGAAACACAGAATACATTGTCCTTGACACTAGTGTGACTTCGTGTGATTGCTGATGTGTTCTTTGACTAGCCACTGATCGCATAGAATAGGGTTAGAGGCCAATCATGATACATTTAGCACAAGAGGATAATCCAGTGTTGGCAAAATGTGCACATTGTTTTTTTATATGCATTTTAAGTCTGTATTTCTATGGAGACTGTAGGCTGACATATCTTTCAAAGTGTAAGCATAAAAAAGCCATTATTCAACATTCATGGAAAACCTGCTTTATTTAATTCAGTACTGTAGGTGCTACTAAGGAGAGGTAAATGTAATCTCTGCCCAGCAAAATAAGTCATCTGTGAAAACCAAAGGCAGATATGCATGAAAATAAATAAGTCCCCAGAGACCCACCCCTACTCGGGAAAGAGAGAGGCAGACTGGGAATATGGATTAAGCTAAGGGCCATCAGCATGGAAGCAATTACAGAAGCCAGACCTTCCACCTTCTGCAACCCACAATGACCCTGGGTCCGTGCTCCCAGAGGGATAGAGAATGGGATAGCTACTGGGGAGGGGACGGGATATAGAAATTAGGTGGCAGGAATTATGTGGAGTTTTAGACCCCATCCTATTTTGTTAATGTCTCCTTTATTAAATAAAAATACAAATAAATAAATAAAATAATTATATAAAAGAAAAATAAATAAGAATATACATAAAAATTATAAGTAGGGGGTAGGGAGGTGGAGCAGTGGGCTAAGCGCATGTGGCACAAAGTGCATGGACCAGAGTAAGGGTCCTGGTTCAAGCCCCCCACTCCCCACCTGTAGAGGAGTCTCTTCATAGGCAGTGAAGCAGGTCTGCAGGTGTCTGTCTTTCTCTCCCCCTGTCTTTCCCTCCTCTCTCCATTTCTCTCTGTCCTATCCAACAATGAACAACATCAACAATGGCAATAATAATAACCACAACAATGCTACAACAACAAGGGCAACAAAAGGGGGGAAATGGCCTCCAGGAGCAGTGGATTCACGGTGCAGGCACTGAGCACTGCTACCTGGGAGGGAAAATAAATGAATAAATAAATAATAATAATAAAATTATAAGTAAATATATCAAACTAATTTGGTAAGAAAAATTTATAGAATATGTTTAATATGCATAGCATTCAGGAATTTTAACTATGGTATTTCTTTTCTATTACTTCACCAAAAAAAATTCAAATGGCTCTTACAGTTCTGTTTTTCCCCTGAAGATGCATATTTATTCATAAAAGTAATAACAATGATTAAATGTATGCCCAACTTTGGTAAGAATATAAAGTAAATTTATAATGTACTTTAATATATTTTATTTTTAGACTTGCCAGAAAATAAAGTTTTTTATTTGTATATCTCTTACATCACATAAAGTCATGATAGGTAGCTGGACAGACAGACATATTTTTGATTTTGTTACTGTATGTGGTTATGTTGCCCTCCTCATTATACTAGATTCTGCTGACTTCATTTTAGCATTTCACCATTCTGTGACCCATTCTTTAAAAGAGTTCCTTTTGACTTTTTTATTTATTAAGGCAAGCTTAATTCTGCACATATTAAAACCTCAATGTGTTTGTGGCATTTAGTCAAATTTGGAATTTCTTTTCTAGTCTTTCTCTACTCATCTAACCATGTAGAAACCATGTTTCAACTCTGTGCTGATTTACACCCACTTACCCACAGTACTCAAACCTTAGTAAGTAGGTACGGTGAGGAGCCATCATGAATCTAACATGGCTAGTAAAGACCCCTCCCATTCAGGTATAGCACCATGAACTCTGGAATGAAACCATCTTTACAAAGTTTACTGGATGTCTTTAACTGCTTTCTGGAAGGTGCTGTCCTCAGTAGTAACACCTGCCCCTCTGCCTACATGCTGGTAGGCAGGAATGTAAATGATGCCCAATATACCTCTGAAATAGTACCATAGAAGAAATATTCTTAATCTGTTCTGAATGGTATGCACCAATCAAATGGGGTAATCCCTCAATCACTTTATGTACTTAAATTTTTGAAGTGCAGGCGTTCCCTAATATCTAGACAAATGGCCTACACTGTAGTTGCTTATTTAAAAAAGTATTTACAGAATGCTTGGAGTAGAATCCTATAATGAGGGGGGCCTATATATTGACATACCTGATTGAGCACACATGTTACAATGCTCAAGGACCTGGGTTCAAGCCCCCCCAGCTCCCACCTGCAAAGAGAAAGTTTTGCAAGCAGTGAAGCAGTGATGCAAGTGTCTCTGTCTCCCTCTCTCTGTTTTCCCCTTCCCTCTTGAGTTCTCTGTATTTATCTAATAGGTAGATAGATAATTTAAATTTTTATTTTAAAAGTACCCTATCATTATTAATGTTCTAATGACATTTCATTCAATAATAATATTACTTGTCATCCAAATATTGTTAACACTTCCTTGTTGATATAGATAATACAAGTCAACTAACCTAAAAAATTAAATAAATGTCTTTATCACGACTGTATATAGAAGCACACACACATTTATTGCTTACTACTAAATTTCCATGTTTAATTTGGAGAGCTATTTTATACAGCACATGTAAATAGTTTAATATGTGCACAACTAAATGACAATGAATAATTTCAGGGTTTCCAAAATATGAATTTAACAATTATGTGTGCATGTATATTGTTTTCAAATATAACACAAGTACAGAAATATAATTTTAAAAGTTTCTAGCATTAATTAAGCATCTTATTGAATGTACATTTATTTTAATGTAGTTGAAAATGTGAGAAACAGCATTAGAAAAGCAAAAAGTAAAATCATTGATTTCTTTTGTTAAATTCAGAAAAGTTGAGAATCCCACTATTGATCCACATGTGCTAGAATACTTCTTTCACTGTTTAGCCTACCTGTCTCAAACACTGTAGATATGATGATGGTTTCTCAGGAGAACCTCAAGAATTAGAACGAGCAGCACATATGAAGCTTTTGTTTGAAGATTTATTTATTTGTGGGAGTGGGGGGGTGAACCAGAGCATCATTCTGGCAAAAGGGATGCCAGGGATCAAACCAGAACCTTATGCTTGACAGTCCAATCTCTTACCCACTTTACAACCTCCTGGGCTGTTCGTAAAGCTTTTCAGGGCTTAAATTATGTACTAGGTTGATCCAAAGGCACACAATTTCTGATATTTTTACATTATATTGAAAAGTATCATTTCCATCTTTACTCATTTATGATTCACTAAGTAATCAAAAGGTAGAACCCTATATCTAGGTGCCAAAAAACATTTTAAACAACTTTTCCTGCCAGATTGTCAGCAAATTTAATATATTGTGTTTAGTACCATGTTTGCTTAACTGGCTGTGCCACCACCTGGATTCCTGAGCTAAGTTTTATATGCCTGTACCTTAGAATAGCATACAATAGAAACAGAAAAGCCTGAAATAGAAAGTCTGTATAAAATGAGCCAACAAACTGTTTGTTGCTCCTGTATATGTTAAGCCACATGACATAATTTTTAATTTAACAAGTTGATTTTAATCAAGTTTTGGATATCAAGCCTTTGAAATAAATATGGAATAGCCATCAATATTTGACTTCCCATTAATATTGACATTTAACAAAAGAAACCATTTCTTTTTTCATTGCCTCTAGGGTTAGTACTGGGGCTCAGTATGAATCCACTGCTCATGAAGGATATTTTTTCTCTTATGTTGCCCTTGTTGTTTATTATTGTTGTTGTTATTATTATTATTGCTGTCATTGTTGTTGGATAGGACAGAGAGAAATCGAGAGAGGCATGGAAGACAGAGAGGAGGAGAAAAAGACAGACACTTGCAGACCTGCTTCACCACTTGTCTGGCGACCCTTCTGCAGGCAGGGAGCCACGGGCTCAAACTGGGATCTTTATGCCAGTCCTTGCTCTTTGCATGTGCGCTTAACCCGCTGTGCCACGGCCCTACTCCCAGAAACCATTTCTTTTAAAGAAAATATGTACTCCCAAAAGACTACCAAACATATGAAAAAAATGTGGCCAGTCATTGATTGTTACAGAAATGCAAATAAAGAAAACAATGATACCACTTTACTCCTATGAGAATGTCCTACATCAGAAAAGATAGTAGCAACAAATGCTGGAGAGGTTGTGGGGACAAAGGAACCTTCCTGCACTGCTGGTGGGTATGTCAGTTGGTCCAACCCCTATGAGCAGTCTAGAGAACCCTCAGAAGTCTAGAGTGGACCTACCCTATGACCCTGCAATTCCTCTCCTGGGGATATACCCTAAAGAACCAAACATACCCACTCAAAAAAAGAAATATGTATACCTGTGTTCATAACAGCACAATTTTTTAAATTCTTATCTATGACCACCTGTGGTCAGTAGTTTTGTATTCTTTTTTCTAAATATTTATTTTCTCTTTTGTTTTTCTTGTTATTTTATTGTTGTAGTTATGCATGTTGTTGTTATTGATGTCATTGTTAGGTAGGACAGAGAGAAATGGAGAGAGGAGAGGAAGGCAGAGAGGGAGAGAGAAATACACCTGCAGACCTGCTTCACTGCTTGTGAAGTGACTCCTCTGCAGGTGGGAAGCCAGGTGCTCCAATCACGATCCTTCCACAGGTCATTGCGCAATGATCCACCTGCTCTTAACCTGCTACGCTACAGCCAACACACAACAGCACAATTTTTAAGAGCCAAAACCTGTAACAAATCCAGGTGTCCAACAACAGATGAGTGGCTTAGTAAGTTGCAGTATATATACACAATGGAATACTACTCAGCTATTCAAATTGGTGAATTCACATTTTTCAGCTCATCTTGGATGGAGCTTGAAGAAACCATGTTAAATGAGTTAAGTCAGAAACAAAAGGATGAATATTGGATGATATCTTTCATAGACATCAGTTGAAAAACAAGATCAGAAGGGAAAACAGTAAACAGAACCTGGAGTTGGTGTATTATACCAAAGGAAAAGACTCTGGGGAGGGTAAGGATGGTTCAAGTCCTGGAACATGATGGCAGAGGAGAACCTAGTGGGGGTTGAATTGTTGTGTAGAAAACTGGGAAATGTTGTGCATGTACAAACTATTGTGTCTTACTGTCAGCTGTAAACCATTAATCCCCCAATAAAGATATTAAAAAAGAAAATACAGACTTTAACTCATTACGTTCTCCACCATTTCCCATCACCTCCTGAAAATCAAGAGAAAATATCATCTGACATCTGTGATTAAATTTATTATGTTTTGTTTTTGTTTTTATGGTAACAGTAGAATTGAGGGAAAGTGAAATGCTTTTTGCTCACACCTCCAAAACATGTGAAATGGAAAGACAGACAGAACTGTATATCCACCTAGTTACCTCTCACTTTTTCTTTCTGACTACTCAAAGCATTAATTTTTTAAAACCCAAAACTCTAATCAAAACTCTAGAATCCCCCTATAAAAATTCTTATGTCTTCTTTTATTTTATATGTTTCCCTTTTTTGCTCTTGTTGTTTATTGTTGTTGTTAGTATTGTTGTTATTGTCATTGTTGTTGGATAAGACAGAAAGAAACCAAGAGAGGAGGGGAAGACAAAGAGGGACAGAGAATGATAGACACCTGGAGACCAGCTTCATCATTTGCAAGGTGACTCCCATGCAGACAGGAAGCCAGGGGTTTGAACCAGGTGGGATCCTTGCACAGACCCCTGCACTTTGCACCACCTGCTCTTAACCCACTGTGCTACTGCTCGACCCCCAGCAACCCATTCACATAAACATTTTTATATTTCATCTCTGGGGGTCAGTATAGATTATTGTGTAAGAATGTGTGAATTATAATGTCAGTCAGTGTGCATTATGAATTATGATGAAATATATGCTGAACAGTAGTGATAATCCTTGGCTGTGTTCAAAGCATTTTCATATATACTTTTCATTTGTGTACTGACTACTTAGCTCAGTGTTGAAGTTATAATGTCCCCTATTCTTACTGAGTTGCTCTCTGTACTTATATGCACATCCATTTGCTTCTCTTTTGCTCCTCACTTGAGCAACTGTCCAGCATTCTTCTACTGATACTTACTTTTGCATTTTTTTCTGGAACCTGTTCATTTTATTTACTATTGTGTTACCAAATATTCTGTATCATCAAAGAAGGGACAATATTTTCTAAAACGAATGGAAGTATATGTCTTTTTCAGGAATGATACTCATGTCTAAAAATAGGTACTGACTAGATAGACAAGATGTCCCAAAACCTAGATATAGACCAGATTCTGTGAGAGAGAGCATATGTTCACACTTACCCATAAACTAGTGCAAAATATATACCTGGAAGCAGAAGTACACTAGAGTTTGCAGTGAGTACCCCCCCCAACACTTCCTCTCCACTATTCCAACCTTTGGGTCCATGATTGCTCAACAATTTGTTTGGCTTTGTATGTTAACTCTCTTTTCAGCCACCAGGTTCCAGATGCCATCAGGATGCCGGCCAGGTTCTCCTGGACTGAAGACCCCACCAATGTGTCCTGGAGCTCTGCTTCCCCAGAGACCCACCCTACTAGGGAAAGAGAGAGGCAGACTGAGAGTATGGACAGACCAGTCAACGTCCATGTTCAGCGGGGAAGCAATTACAGAAGCCAGGCCTTCCACCTTCTGCAAACCACTATGACCCTGGGTCCATGCTCCCAGAAGGACAGAGAATGGGAAAGCTATCAGGGGATGGGATAGGATATGGAGATTGGGTGGTGGGAATTGTGTGGAAATGTACCCCTCCTACCCTATGATTTTGTTAATTTATCCTTTTTAAATAAAAATAAATTTAAAAAATTATAAAATATAAAAATAAAGAAAAAATGTGCGCTTTTAGCAGGAACTAATGAATTAGCAGAATTCTAAAGACAGAATGTGCTAAGACAGAGAATTTCATCCTTTACCAGAAATTTCTAGAAGAAATTGATGGCTTCATATATGCTCAAAAACATCTTTTAGGGGGTCGGGCAGTAGCGCAGTGGGTTAATCACATGTGACCCAAAGTGCAAGGTCCTGCGCAAGGATCCCACCTGGCTTCCCACCTGTAGGGGAGGCACTTCATAGGCAGTGAAGCAGGTCTGCAGGTGTCTGTCTTTCTCTCCTCCTCTCTGTCTTCTCCTCCTCTCTCCATTTCTCTCTGTCATAAACAACAACAATGACATCAATAACAACAATAATAATAACCACAACAATGATAAAACAACCAGGGTAACAAAAGGGGAAAATAGTCCTCCAGGAGCTGTGGATTCGTAGTGCAGACACAGAGCCCTGACAATAACCCTGGCAGCAATATATATTTTATAAGATTACATTTTTCAAAGGGAGTATTTACTCAAAATTGAGAATATCTACTGATATTGAGTTAAGAGTACTTTTTTCCTATCCCAACTTATGTTTTTTTTCTAATCTGTAAGTACTATTAGTATTATTGCTATTGTTTTATAATTTAACATACAAATTTAAAGTTTGTTTACAGGTAACCCAGACCTAAAGACACCTAGACATATCATACTTAGAATGGAAAGGAATAAGGATAAAGAAAGGATCCTGAAGGCTGCAAGAGAAAAACAAAGAATCACCTACAAAGGAAAACCCATAAGATTAGCAGCAGACTTCTCCATACATACACTACAGGCCAGAAGAGAATGGCAAGATACCTATCTATCGAGTGCTCAATGAGAAAGGCTTTCAACCAAGAATACTATATCCTGCGAGACTGTCATTCAGACTAGATGGAGGCATCAAAACCTTCTCAGACAAGCAACAGTTGAAGGAATCAACTATCACCAAGCCTGCCCTGAAAGAAGTTCTCAGAGGTCTCCTATAAACAATCAGACCACCACAAATAGGGCATATATCAAAACACTCTAAAACTCTACAAGAATGGCATTAAAATATCTTCAATCTTTGATATAAATAAATTTCAATGGCCTAAATTCACCTATTAAAAGACACAGAGTAGGAAGATGGATCAGAAAACACAAACCAACAATATGCTGTCTACAGGAAAACCCCCTAACTCAACAAGACAAACACAGACTTAAAGTGAAAGGATGGAAAACTATCATGCAAGCCAATAGCCCACAAAAAAGGGCAGAGGCAGCTATTCTCATATCAGACACAATAGACTTTAAAATAGATAATATTTAAAAAGATAGGAATGGACACTACTTAATGCTCAGAGGATCGGTCAATCAAGAGGACTTAACAATTATTAACACCTATGCACCCAATGAGAAGCCATCTAAATACATCAAACTTCTACTGAAAGAGCTACAGCAATATATTAACAGCAACACAATCATAGTAGGGGACTTCAACACCCCACTCTCTCAAGTTGACAGATCATCCAGGCAGAAAATCAATAAAGACATAAGGGAGCTAAATGAAGAGATAGATAAACTAGAACTATTGGACACTTCCAGAGTCATTCATCTCAAGAAACTGGAATAGACATTTTACTCAAATCCACATGGGTCATTCTCAAGGATAGACCATATGTTAGGCCACAAAGACAGCATCAGCCAATTCATGAGCATTGAAATCATCCCCTCACCACAGGGTTTTTACTTTGGTGCCCTACTTACAATTTGGTCATGTCCTGCTTTTATGGAGATTGGGTGGTGGAAATTGTGTGGAGTTGTACCACTCCTACCCTATGGTTTTGTTAATTTATCCTTTCTTAAAAAATTAAATCATCCCAGGCATCTTCTCAGACTACAATGGAATTAAACTAAGACTTAACAATCAACAAAAGATTAGTAACAGTCCCAAAATGTGGAAGCTCAACAGTACACTTCTTAACAACTTCTGGGTCAAAGAGGAAATAAAGGAAGAAATCAAAATGTTTCGAGACTCCAATGAAAATGAAGACACAAGCTATAAAAATATTTGGGACACAGGTGAAAACGTTCTTGGACGAGAACTGCATTTTATATATGTAAGGATGCCAGTTGTCAAATATACTCATGATAAACTATTTTACAATTTAAGAATAACCTATGTTAAGCATGTTAATTTAATTTTATTTTTTAAGTTTTAAAAATATTTATTTATTTATTTATTGGATAGACACAGCTAGAAATTGAGAGGGAAGGTGGTTACAGAGGGTGAGAGAGACAGAGAGACACCTGCAACACATATTACAGAGAGGAAGGAGCCAGGTTCAAGTCCCCGGTTCCCACCTCAGGGGGAAACCTGACTCCTTCCACACTGTAATAAGTGTGCTCAACCAGGTGCACCACCACCTGGCCCCAATCATGATAATTTTAAACTTCATATAAATCACATTGTAATCATAACCTCCTTTCTAATGACTTAAAATACCGAAGAATACAATAATTTCTGTAAAGCCCTATTGTGCTCTCTGGGGTACTATTCATGAAAGATTTGTTTTCTTTTAAAATTTTACATTTTTTATTATCTTTTTTAAAATTTATTGAATAGTGACAGTCAGAAATCAAGAGGTGGAGACTGAGGACTTCAACCCAGGTCCTTGCACATTACAATAGGTGCACTCCACCCGGGTGTACTAACACCCAGCCCCATTTCATGAAACTTTCAAGTGTTATTTTCTTTTTTTAAAATTTTTTTATATTTATTTATTTATTCCTTTTTGTTGTCTTTGTTGCTTTATTGTTGTAGTTATTATTGATGTCGTCGTTGTTGGACAGGACAGAGAGAAGTGGAGAGAGGAGGGGAAGATAGAGAGGGAGAAAGATAGATACCTGCAGATCTGCTTCACCTCCTGTGAAGTGACTCCCCTGCAGGTGGGGAGCCGGGGGCTTGAACCGGGATCCTTACTTCAGTCCTTGCGCTTTGTGCCACATGTGCTTAACCCGCTGCGCTACAGCCTTGCTCCCCAAGTGTTATTTTCTAAATTTTGTTTATAAAACAAATACATCTGCCTATAATTTTACTAAAGAATCAAGCACCTTCACTTATTAAAATATTATTACCACAATTGTTTCTCTCAAGTGTTAGAATAAGAAGTTATTTTTTAAAAATATCATGACGGGGGTCCAGTGTGGCAAACCTGATTGAATACATGTGTTTACAATGCACAAGAACCTGGGTTCAAGCCCCCAGTACCTACCTGCAAGTGGTAAAACTTTGCAAGTGGTAAAGCAGCAGAGTTGCAGATGTCTATGTTTCTCTCCCTCTCTAGTTTCCTTTACCTTCTTGATTTCTGGCTGTCTCTATCCAATAAATGAAGGCAATTTAAAAAATATATCCTGATAAATAATTTACAGTACATCCCAAAAACTGGTGGTGGTACAAGTGTTTGAACCACCATTATATACATTTTTCTTTCTCACTAGGCAAGGTGCTTCTATGGGAACCCCAAGTTGGACTTCTATTAATAATATAATTTATTTTTTGAAAACTTTGTCATCTCCTCTTTTCAATTTCCCTGCCAGCATATAAAGCATGGATAAATAATTTTACATACATACAGAGAGGTATGAAACATTTGTACTATTATTCTTGACTCTTAACTGAGCACATACATTAAGAAGCAAACTTTCTTTTGTTGATACTTTATCAAGCATCTCAGGAGACTATACCTAGCTGAAATGATTTATATTTACTTCTTAAAATTCTACAATTTGGTACAGTTATAAATTTGGTTCTTCTTCTTCTAGCGTTTGCCCTTCTTCCGTAGCCAGTCAACAGCGTCAGGTTGAAAGCTGTCAGGAGCTGCTTGTTGCTGGCTTTGAAAGTGACTGGGATCCATGTGGATTCAGTTGGCTAGGAAGGATCGTCAGTTTCCCCAATGAATGGGTACTCACGGGATGCACCACGAGAAGGTCGATCCAATGCATCCCATTTGGTAAATGTCATTTAAAATAACTTTACTCTGCAAAGCTTTTGAAACTCCATTATTGAAGACCTTGATATACTTTTTTAAAAAGTCATAGATGTTACTATTTAAAATAGTGCATAGAGCTAAGCTCATGGGGCACAAAGCGCAAAGACCGGCAGTTCGAGGCCCCCGGCTACCCACCTGCAAGGGGGTTGCTTCATAAGTGGTGAAGCAGGTCTACAGGTATCTATCTTTCTCTCTATCTTCCCCTCCTCTCTCCATTTCTCTCTGTCCTATCCAACAATGACCACATCGATAACAACAGCAACAACTACAACAATAAAACAACAAGGGCAACAAAAGGGAATAAATAAATAAATTTTAAAAATAATAAATAAAATAAAGACTATATTGAAGATTAAGTCCTTCCCACCTACTTGAAGAAATCTCTTGTGCAATACTTGAAAAGGCTGCATAAGTAAACTGTAATTTTTATTATCTTTATTTATTTATTGAATATAGACAGCCATAAATCAAAAAGGAAGGGGTAATAGAGTGTGAGAGATAGAGAGACACCTGCAGCCTTGCTTCACCACTTGTGAAGCTTTTCCCTTGCAGATGGGGGCGGAGGGCTCAAACCTGGGGCTTTGTGCATTATAACATGTGCACTCAACCAGGTGCACCAGCACCCAGTCCCGTAAACCGTAAATTTATAAGTCATGGAGGTAGCACACCAGGTTGAGCACACATGTTATATGTTCAAGTTTCCAGTCCCCACCTGCAGGGTGAAAAGCTTCACAACTGGTGAAGCAGCACTCTAGGTCTTTTTCTCCTCCTTCCTCCTCTCTATCTTGTCCTTCCCTTCCAGTTTCTCTCTGTATGTATAAAAGTAGGGGGCAGATGGTGGCGCACCTGGTTGAGCACACATGCTACAGTGCTCAAGGACACAGGTTCAAGCCCCCAGTCCCCACCTACAGGAGGAAAGTTTTTTTTTAATTTAAGAAAGGATTAATTAACAAAACCATAAGGTAGGAGGGGTACAACTCCACACAATTCCCACCGCCCAATCTCCATAACCCACCCCCTCCCCTGATAGCTTTCCCATTCTCTATCCCTCTGGGAGCATGGACCCAGGGTCATTGTGGGTTGCAGAACATAGAAGGTCTGGCTTCTGTAATTGCTTCCCCGCTGAACATGGGCTTTGACTGGTCGGTCCATACTCCCAGTCTGCCTCTCTCTTTCCCTAGTAGGGTGTGTCTCTGGGGAAGCTGAGCTCCAGGACACATTGGTGGGGTCTTCAATCCAGGGAAGCCTGGCCAGCATCCTGGTGGCATCTGGAACCTGGTGATTGAAAAGAGAGTTAACATACAAAGCCAAATAAATTGTTGAGCAATCATGGACCCAAAGCTTGAAATAGTGGGGAGGAAGTGTTAGGGAGGTACTCACTGCAAACTCTAGTGTACTTCTGCTTTCAGGTATATATTTTGCAGTAGTTTATGGATACGTGTGAATATAAGCTCTCTCTCACAGAAACTGGTGTATATCTAGGTTATGGGACTTTGTTAGAAAGTGAACCACCTGAGATGAAATTAGAGTGTACTATAAAAGGAAAGGTCTCACCCGAGTAATGAAGCTGAGGGTTGTCATTCCACATGTGAAGTCTCTGGACACAGTCTGAGGTCATACATGTTGAGGTGGCAATCATTGCGTTGGTTAGGTTGTGACTGGCGGATGCAATATTATTTGGTATGGATTGGGAGATGCATAATGGAAAGTGGGCCCTATCCAAGGGTTCCAGGACTGGGGGAAGTAGGGGCTCTATAGTGAAGATGTGAGGTTCCTGCTGTCTTAGGGTTCAGGAGGAAAGTTTTACAGATGGTGAAGCAGTGCTGCAGGACTCTCTCTCTCTCTCTCTCTCTCTCTCTCATCTCCCCCTCCTCTGTCAATTTCTGTCTGTCTCTATCCAACAAATAAATGAAGGTAATAAAATAAAAACTCATAAATAATGAATAAATAAATAAAAATATCTTTAAGAAAGTATAAATTTAGTTATCTGACTTTAGTTAATATTAAGATGTTTTTTAAAAGAAATGTTCTTGGAGTAGATAGGATACTGGCTGTACATAAGACTTTCAGGCCAGAGATTCTGAAGTCCCACATTGAACTTCTTACATCAACAAAAGCCAAGAGTTATGCAGTGTTCTAATAAAAACAAAATTTTACAAAATTTAATAAAGCAACATAAATTAAAAGCCTAGAATCTGGACAAATAAGTCCAGGTCTTAGTAACACCATCTTCAAACTGTTTGTCCTTGAAGAATGTATGGAAGTTTAGGTTTAACTCTTTCTTTCTCTTTTCATTTATAAACTGGGAATCCTAGTTAACATGATTTTAAAGTATTTCCCTGAGGACTATATGAATTAATATAGTAGTATTTAAGATTTATAATAAGCTCTCAAATATTTGCTATTACTTTAGCAATACTAATAACATAAAAGAGCTCACAGTTTTGCTTCTCATATTTATTTACTTTCCCTTTTGTTGCCCTTGTTGTTTTTCACTGTTGTTATAGTTATTATTGTAGTTGTTATTGATGTCGTTGTTGGATAGGACAGAGAGAAATGGAGAGAGGAGGGGAAGACAGAGAGGGGAGAGAAAGACAACTGCAGACTGGCTTCACCACTTGTGAAGTGACTCCCCTGCAGGTGGGGAGCCTGGGGCTGGAACCGGGATCTTTATGCAGGTACTTTTGCTTTGTGTCACCTGTGGTTAACCTGCTGTGCTACCACCAGACCCCCAGAGCTCACAGTTTTGCAAAGTACTACTGTATAAATGCATACATTTGTACAAGCTCGGATACAATATTGAATGTTCTTACATATTCTTGTATACTATACTGAGTTCTATAGAAGCAAAGAGTTTTGAGTACATTTTGAAATGTAGAGCTTTCTATCCACTATATACAACTTATTACCATGTGTGTCACAGCGTTGCTACTATTACTTTTGATCATTTTAAGTCAGTGATTTTAACTTACTCATGCTCAAAACTTATGATTTTTATCACTTCTCAGTCAAAATTGCTTATTCAAGAAAAAAGTCTTATACATTGGGGCAGGGTGATGGCACACCTGTTTGAGTGCACATGTTACAGTGTGCAAGGACCCAGGTTTGAGCCCCCAGTCCCCACCTGCAGAGAAAAGCTTCATGAGTGGTGAAGCAGGACTGCAGGTATCTATCTCTCTCCCTATCTCCCCATTCCACTCAATTTCTGGATGTCTCTATTCAATAAAAATAAAGATAATTAAGAAAATTTTATACATTGAAAGGACTATCTGGTTAAACATTATATTTTGGACTGGCAAAGTAACTCACTTGGGTAGTGCACTTGCTTTCCATGTGTGTGACCAGGTTCCATAAGGACCACTACAAATCAGAGGACATTTAAATACTATGGTACTTTCCCCCCATCTCTCTCTCTCTCTCTCTGTCTCTCTGTCTCTCCCTTTCTCTCTGAAAATGTCAGGCTGGAGCTCAGTAATGGCAATAAATAAATAAATAAATAAACTTATACTCTGAAAAAGCTAAACATGACTGATGATATTATTTGGCACACTAATATTTATAAATTTATAATCTTTCACATCACAAAAATGATTCAAGAAAAATTTATAAAAATAAAGTAAATAAAAAAGAGTAATATGAATGGCAAGGAAAAGAATGAAATATATATATATATGCAAATATATATATAATGGAAAATAAAATGTAGTCAAAGTTTTAACAGCCACATAAAGAAAAGAACTGTTGCAGGATTCCTAATACCCTGCAAATCTGCAATCTGACAGGGTAGAGCTCCCCCCAAAATGTTAATTTGCCAAAATGTCTAGATCCAAGGATCAGCAAAATAGCTCACTTGAATACTGCACTGCTTTGCCATGTGCATGACCCGGTTTTGAGTCCTGCCTCCATCACACTGAAAGAAGCTTTGATGGTCTCTCCCTCCTTTTTGCACCTCTCCCCTTTCTCTCTGCCTATATCTCTCTTAAATGGTTTAGGTCTGTGTTTTGTATAGGTATTGGTAGATATAGATATATCCAGAGCAGTTTTTTTTCAGCTTGTGTCATCTTGGCTGTGGAACTAAACTTTATAAAGGCCCAGCTCTGGTTTATAGTGGTTCTGGGGCTTAAATTTGGCATCTTGGATCCTCAAACAAGCATGGAACTCTTTTGCATAGCCATTATGCTATTACCCCAGCCCACCTCAAGCATTATCGTTTTAAAATATTTATTTATTTATTCCTTTTTGTTTCCCTTGTTCTTATTGTTGTAATTATTATTGTTGTTGTTGGACAGGGCAGAGAGAAATGGAGGAGAGGAAGACAGGGGGAAAGTGATAGATAGAAGTCAAAAGACCTGCTTCACTGCCTGTTAAGCAACTCCCCTGCAGGGGGGAGCAGAACTGGGATCCTTACACTGATCCTTCTATTTGTGCCACGTGCACTTAACCCACTGCACTACTGCCTGACTCCCCAGCATTAACTTATTTTAAAATAGATTTTGTTTCTAAGAGACAGAAAGAGAGGCCAAGTGGTGGTGCACCTGACTGAGTACACATGTCACATGTCTAAGGATCCAGGTTCAAGTCCCCAGTCCCCACCTGCAGGGGGAAAACTTTGCAAGTGGTGAACTGGGCTGCAGTTGTCTCTTTTTTCCTTTTCTTTTTTCTTTCTTTCTTTCTTTCTTTTTTTTTTTTTTTTTTGGCTCCACCACTCGGTTTGGCTCAGTGCCTGCACTACTCATCCACTGCTCTTGGAGGCCATTTTTTTCCCTTTTGTTACCTTGGTTGTTTTACCATTGTTGTGGTCATTATTATCATTGTTATTGATGTTGGATAGGACTGAGAGATCTGGAGAGAAGAGGGAGAGACAGAGAAGGGGAGCAAAAGACAGATACCTGCAGACCTACTTACCACCTGTGAAGTAACTCCCTTGCAGGTGGGGAGCTGGGGCTCTAACCTGACAGGATCCTTGCATAGGTCCTTGCTCTTTGCTCCACGTGCGCTTAACCTACTGTGCCACCGCCCGACCCCCTCTTTCTCTCTTTTTCTCTAGCACTCCTTCCCTCTAGATTTCTGGCTGTTTCTACCCAATCACTAAATAAAGATAACTGAAAAAAATTAATTAACACAGGTTCACTCAAGAGAGACAGAGAGAAAACAGAGTATGTATTACTACACCTCACTCTCAACATCAAAATGTCATCACCCTCTTAGAGTCCCCAGATATGCAAACATAAAGGTCTGAATATATTTTATCCTGTTTTCTTTCTTCATTTGTCTCTTGAATCCCACATTTGGGTATGTTCATGTGGTATTTCTGATTTGTGACACTTAGCCTGCCCCTCCAGTTCCATCTCTGTTGTAGCTACAGGAAACATTTTTTCTCCTATTAAAACTGAGCAGTATTCCACAGTGTAATCATACCACGACTTGCTTGTCCACTCAACTGTCCATTAGCCATTTGGATTGTTTACAAATCTTCATTATCAATGATGCTACTATGATGAATATAGGGGTACAGATATCTTGTCAGGTTAGTATTAGTTTCCCTGATAGATATCCATAGACAAAATCTTGCTAGATATGATGGTAGCTATGTTTTTAATTTCTTGAGAAAATTCCATATCATTTTCTAAAGAAAATGTATCAGATTGTATTCCTACCAATAGTGGCTAAGGATTCTCCTCCTCATCCTCATCAAAATTTGTTGCTCCTGGCAACAATTTGATTTAGGCCATTCTCATCAGTGTTGGATGATTTTAAAGAATTTTTAAATTAATTAATTATTTTACAGAGCACTACTCAGGTCTGGTTTATGGTGGCACAGGGAACTGAACCTGGACTTGGGAGCCTCAAGCATCAGAGTCTCTTTGCATAAGCATTATGCTATCTTGTTGGTCATTTCTCACTACTGTTTGTTTTCATTGCCCCTGGGGATAACTGCCTGGGCTCTGTGTCTACACAATGAATTACCTGCTCCCAGACACCAGTTTGCCCCCACACCCTCCTTTTAATAGAATGAGACATTCCTATTGCAGATAATCAAGTAGACTATTAATCCATCTATATATAACTAAGGGGCTAAACTTATAAAATAGAGAAAGGTGAAGAGTCAAGTAGTGACGCACCTGGTTCAGTTCACATGTTACAGCATGCAAGAACCTAGATTCAGGCCCCCGGTCTTCACCTGCCAAGGGAAAGCTTTGCAAGGGGTGAAGAAGTGCTACAGGTGTCTCTCTGTCTCTCTTCCTTTCCATCTCCCTTTCCATTTCTGGCCGTCTCTATCGACTAAATAAACAGACATAATAAATATAAAGTAGAGAAAGGCAAATCTTTTTCAACAAATGATACTGGGAAAACAGAACAGCATATGGAAATAGAATGACTCTAGACCACCACCTCACACCATTCACATCCTCTAACTTCCCTCTGTACTTCTGCTTATCTCTTTATAACTAAGGTATGTTGAGTTAGAAATCAGTCACTGAAATTTATGGGGAAAAGTGTTGCTCAATGATGTCATAAAGGGACATCTTGATAGAAATCTTTTACAGTGGACAATCAGAACCTAGTGATTCATTTAGCATAACAGTATCCCTTCCAGTCAAACAGTTACATGGCAGGATACATCTCCACTGACACACCATCTCTTATAAATTGTACACAGCAGCCCAAGAGGGAGAGGGAGAGGGAGAGAGAGAGAGAGAGAGAGAGAGAGAGAGAGAGAGAGAGAGGGAATTGCTTTCAGGGTGATTGCTGGGACTAAGTAAATACACTATGAATACACTGCTCCTGGAGGCTACTTTTTAACTTTTGTTGCCCTTGTAGTTTATCGTTGTTGTTATTGTTGTTGTTGTTGTTGCGGTCATTGTTGTTGGATAGGACAGAATGAACTCCAGAGAGGAGGGGAAGATAGAGAGGATGGGAGAAAGACCACTTGTGAAGCAACCCACCTGTAGGGTCCTTGCGCTTCACACCATGTGCACTTAACCTGCTGTGCCACCACCCGACGACCCCCAAGAAAGAGAGTTTTTAAAGGCAGGTAACTGCCATCTTCTCCAGTTTGCTATCACTTGATTAAATCTGTTTTTTTGTCTCACTGAATCTTATCTCTTAATTAATTGGTTTTGTAAGTAAGCAATACGATCCTTTGACTGCATAGCATTCCTAGACCATGAGTATCCTGAAGCAGTGAGTGTGAGATTAAACTACATTCATCAGCCCTGGTAGTCTTAATCCCTGGCAACTCTGTGACCTAGAGAATCAGAGAAAAATTCAAGCTAAAGTACACTGTTTATAGATGCACCTGCTCTTGATAAAAACTGCCACCTACGTCCAGATGGGACTACTTTGTTACTCTTGACTAAATACCTTAAATGGCAGATATATATTTGTTGTCTTCTTGACTCTCTGTAACCTCGAATGCTGTAAAATCCTATAAGTGAAGCAGAGCTTGAATAAATAGTTCATCTACCTAATACTACAGAATAAAATAGAACTATGTCTTCTATGGCAGAGCACAAGAAAAAGGTGCATTAGTATGTTGTACAGTATGAGATACAGAGACTTCTGTCCTTCAGGTCATTCCTAAGACACCACCACTATGGAATGGTGACTCTCTTTTTATTTTTTTAAGATTCTTCTTATTTATTTATTTCTTTATTTATTCCCTTTTGTTGCCCTTATTGTTGTCCTTGTTGTTGTCATTGTTGTTGGACAGAGAGAAATGGAGAGATGAGGGGAAGACAGAGGGGGAGAGAAAGAGAGACACCTACAGACCTGCTTCACTTCTTGTGAAGTGACTCCCCTATAGGTGGGGAGCTAGGGGCTCAAACAGTGATCCTTATGCTGGTCCTTGTGCTTTGTGCCATATGTGCTTAACTGCTGTGCTACTGCTCAACTCGCTGAATGGTGACTTTCTAATACCCAGGACTAAGAGGTAGAACTGGTGCTAGTCATAAGTGACTTTTTCCTGATGCAATTCCTGCCAAAGGGAGTTGGGCAATTCCTAGGCATTCATAATGACTTTTCCTTCTCCTTCCCCTTCCCCTTCTTTTTTCTCTTCCCTTTCCCCTCCCTCTCCCCCTCCCCTTCCTACTTCTCCTTCTTCTTCCACCTTTGTTTTAAACTCATAAACAAAGTTAGAGAGATAGTGAGAAAAGGCATGTACCCAGGTGAAGGAATTTATATAAACAGAGCCATACAGGGAGTCATATAGGTAGCACAGCAGGTTAAGCATAGGTGGTAAAATGCTCAAGGACCAGTTTAAGGATCTGGATTCAATCCCCAGGCTCCTCACCTGCAGGGTAGTCCCTTGACAAGAGGTGAAGCAGGTCTACCAGTGTTTATTGTTCTCTGTACCTCTTTGTCTTCCCCATCTCTCTTGATTTCTCTCTTTCCTATCCAACAATGACATCAGTAACAACAATGACTACATTTTAAAAAAGTGCTACAAAAGGAAATAAATATTTTTAAAAAGAGGCATACAAGTGGGTTAAAGGCAAGTCACACAAAGTCCAAGGACAGGTGGAAGGATACCCTTTCAAGCCCCTGGCTCCCCACCTGAAGGGGAATCACTTCACAGGTGGTAAGGCAGGTCTGCAAGTGTTAGTCTTTCTCTCCCCCTCTGTCTTCCCCTCCTCTTTCCATATCTCTCTGTCCTATCCAACAACAATGACATCAATAATAATGATAATATTGACCACAACAATGGTAGAACAAACAGGGTAACTAAAGGAAAAAAATGGCCCACAGGAGTAGTGGATTTATGGTGCAAGCACCTAGCCCTGGCAATAACCCTGGAGGCAAAAAAAAAGAGGCATACAGATTGACATTTACCAGCAGCCAGGATTACCTGAAAGCCAGCTAGACCCACTAGATTCCAGAGAACTCTAGGCACAGCCAATTGCAAAGCATATTCAACAGTGCAAAACAATCTGACCAATTATAAGTGGAACAGGAGTGAAACTGCAGAAGACCAATAAAACACAAAACCTCAGCCACTCATCTGGTGTTGGGCACCTGGGTTGCTTCCAGGTTTTAGCTATTATGAATTGTGCTGCTATGAACATAGGAGTACACACCTCTTTTTGGTTGGGTGTTATGGAGTCCTTGGGGTATAACCCCAGGAGAGGAATTATTGGGTCATATGGAAGGTCCATGTCTAGCCTTCTGAGAGTTTTCCAGACTGCTCTCCACAGAGACTGTACCAATTTACATTCCCACCAGCAATGTAAAAGGGTTCCTCTGTCCCCACATCCTCTCCAGCATTTGTTGCTGCTGTCCTTTTTGATGTATGCCATTCTTACAGGAGTGAGGTGGTATCTTAGTGTTGTCTTGATTTGCATTTCTCTGATAATCAGTGACCTAGAGCAGTTTTTCATATGTTTGTTAGCCTTTTGGATCTCCTCTGTGGTGAATGTTTTGTTCATTTCCTCTGTCCATTTTTGGATGGGGTCATTTGTGGCTGAGAAAGCTGTGGTATATATACACAATGGAATACTATGCAGCTATCAAGAACAATGAACCCACCTTCTCTGACCCATCTTGGACAGAGCTAGAAGGAATTATGTTAAGTGAACTAAGTCAGAAAGATAAAGATGAGTATGGGATGATCCCACTCATCAACAGAAGCTGACTAAGAAGATCTGAAAGGGAAACTAAAAGCAGGACCTGATCAAATTGTAAGTAGGGCACCAAAGTAAAAACCCAGTGGTGAGGGGTAGGCATGTAGCTTCCTGGGCTAGTGGGGGGTGGGAGTGTGCGGGAGGGATGGGTCACAATCCTTTGGTGGCGGGAATGGTGTTTATGTACACTCCTAGCAAAATGTAGACATATAAATCAGTAGCTAATTAATATGAGAGGGGGAAATCAATTGTATGTCTCAAAGTTTCTCAAAAGACAAACTGAATCTTTTTAATATATAGGCTATGTATTTGATATGCGGACTCTATCAAAAGCCTAGACCAAGTAGATTAGAAGCTTCCAATAGCACAGCTATATACAAGATACTGGGTACTGTCCAGCAAACCATAACAAAGGGACTTTTCAAAGGTAACCCAATTAACAAATAATGTGATGATAATATTAACTATTGAGTGTCTTTTTGAACCCTAAGACAGCAGGAACCTCACATCTTCACTATAGAGCCCCTACTTCCACCAGTCCTGGAACCCTTGGATAGGGCCCACTTTCCATTATGCATCTCCCAATCCAAACCAAATAACATTGCATCTGCCGATCACAACCTAACCAAAGCAATGATTGCTACCTCAACATGCTTCACCTCAGAATGTATCCAGAGACTTCACGTGTGGAATGACAACCCTTCAGCTTCATTACTCGGGTGAGACCTTTCCTTTAATAGTACACTCTAATTTCATCTAAGGTAGTTCACTTTCTAACAAAGTCCCATAACCTAGATATACACCAGTTTCTGTGAGAGAGAGCTTATGTGCACACGTATCCATAAACTACTGCAAAATATATACCTGAAAGCAGGACTACACTAGAGTTTGCAGTGAGTACCTCCCTAACACTTCCTCTCCACTATTCCAAGCTTGGGATCCATGATTGCTCAACAAATTGTTTGGCTTCATATGTTAACTCTCTTTTCAATCACCAGGTTCCAGATGCCACCAGGATGCTGGCTAGGCTTCCCTGGATTGAAGACCCCACCAATGTGTCCTGGAGCTCAGCTTCCCCAGAGTCACACCCTACTAGGGAAACACAGAGGCAGACTGGGGGTATGGACTGACCAGTCAACGCCCATGTTCAGCGGGGAAGCAATTACAGAAGCCAGACCTTCTACCTTCTGCAACCCTCAATGACCCTGGGTCCATGCTCCCAGAGGGATAGAGAGTGGGAAAGCTACCATGGGAGGGGATGGGTTATGGGGATTGGGTGTTGGAAATTGTGTGGAGTTGTACCCCTCCTACCTTATGCTTTTGTTCACTAATCCTTTCTTAAATAAAAAATTAAAAAAAAATAAAATGTAATTTAATGTAATTAATTAAGTAATTAAAATAATAAAAAGCCAACTGATCTGAAAAAAAAAAAAAAAAAACCTTGGCCTGTCCCTTTCCTTTCTTGATTGCTATAGCAGACAAATGGGTCCTAGCCACTATCTCCTTGCTAGTTTTCTAGTTATCTTTCTCTATCCCTTCAGACTCTTGAAAGTGGTTGTGCTTGAATTTATATTATTCTCCTAAATAAATTTACCCTTAATTCTTCTTCTAATAGATTTCCTTAACATGCCAATGGTTTCTGTGCTTACTGGTCATTCTTGCGTTCGATTAAGTCTTTCCTAACATGAGAAAGAACCTGGAAGTCCTTCAGAGGGGTCCTAAATTATCTAACCATAGTACCTTAATTGCCTCTAATTCTTCCCTAATATTCCTAACTTCCTTTTATTTTGCTTCATAAGGAAATTGTGAAATAGTTTAACTTGCCTTTTCTGACTAATGGTAAAAGCAGGATTAGATTTACCTTTGAGGCCCCAAGATCTATACATGTGTTTCAATTTTCTTTGATTAAAAAAACAACAGCAGAAACTTTTTCCTCTAAAAATAATCATATAGAGAAGCTCAGTAGAGACTCCCATACAGAAGATCAAGATCAATCATATTCAGAAGATGAACATGATTAAAAGAGGCTCCACTTGATTAAAGCAAGATAGACTAGTGACACTTTCTCTACTTTTTTTTTTTTAATTTCAAGTACATTTTTTTTAAAATTTTTTATTTAAGAAAGGATTAGTGAACAAAAGCATAAGGTAGGAGGGGTACAACTCCACACAATTCCCAACACCCAATCCCCATAACCCACCCCCTCCCCTGATAGCTTTCCCATTCTCTATCCCTCTGGGAGCATGGACCCAGGGTCGTTGAGGGATGCAGAAGGTAGAAGGTCTGGCTTCTGTAATTGCTTCCCCGCTGAACATGGGCATTGACTGGTCAGTCCATACCCCCAGTCTGCCTCTGTGTTTCCCTAGTAGGGTGTGACTCTGGGGAAGCTGAGCTCCAGGACACATTGGTGGGGTCTTCAATCCAGGGAAGCCTAGCCAGCATCCTGGTGGCATCTGGAACCTGGTGATTGAAAAGAGAGTTAACATATGAAGCCAAACAATTTGTTGAGCAATCATGGATCCCAAGCTTGGAATAGTGGAGAGGAAGTGTTAGGGAGGTACTCACTGCAAACTCTAGTGTAGTCCTGCTTTCAGGTATATATTTTGCAGTAGTTTATGGATACGTGTGCACATAAGCTCTCTCTCACAGAAACTGGTGTATATCTAGGTTATGGGACTTTGTTAGAAAGTGAACTACCTGAGATGAAATTAGAGTGTACTATTAAAGGAAAGGTCTCACCCGAGTAATGAAGCTGAAGGGTTGTCATTCCACACGTGAAGTCTCTGGATACATTCTGAGGTGAAGCATGTTGAGGTAGCAATCGTTGCTTTGGTTAGGTTGTGATCGGCAGATGCAATGTTATTTGGTTTGGATTGGGAGATGCATACGGGAAAGTGGGCCCTATCCAAGGGTTCCAGGACTGGGGTAAGTAGGGGCTCTATAGTGAAGATGTGAGGTTCCTGCTGTCTTAGGGTTCAAAAAGACAATCAATAGTTAATATTATCATCACATTATTTGTTAATTGGGTTACCTTTGAAAAGTCCCTTTGTTATGGTTTGCTGGACAGTACCCAGTATCTTGTATATAGCTGTGCTATTGGAAGCTTCTAATCTACTTGGTCTAGGCTTTTGATAGAGTCCGCATATCAAATACATAGCCTATATATTAAAAAGATTCAGTTTGTCTTTTGAGAAACTTTGAGACATACAATTGATTTCCCCCTCTCATATTAATTAGCTACTGATTTATATGTCTACATTTTGCTAGGAGTGTACATAAACACCATTCCCACCACCAAAGGACTGTGACCCATCCCTCCCGCCCACTCCCACCCCCCACTGGCCCAGGAAGCTACATGCCTACCCCTCACCACTGGGTTTTTACTTTGGTGCCCTACTTACAATTTGATCAGGTCCTGCTTTTAGTTTCCCTTTCAGATCTTCTTAGTCAGCTTCTGTTGATGAGTGGGATCATCCCATACTCATCTTTATCTTTCTGACTTAGTTCACTTAACATAATTCCTTCTAGCTCTGTCCAAGATGGGTCAGAGAAGGTGGGTTCATTGTTCTTGATAGCTGCATAGTATTCCATTGTGTATATATACCACAGCTTTCTCAGCCACTCATCTGTTGTTGGGCACCTGGGTTGCTTCCAGGTTTTAGCTATTATGAATTGTGCTGCTATGAACATAGGAGTACACACCTCTTTTTGGTTGGGTGTTATGGAACTTTCTCTACTTTTAAGCATCTCCTGAAGACTTGCACAAAACTCATGTATGCTCCAAAGAGTGGAGCTGGGAAAATACTGACTTACAAATTGCTGCCACCCTCAGACCCATTCGATGCTGTTCACCTTGATAAATAACTTATTCAGCAAACATACTATGTAGCATTGAGTGCCAGACTCTAAGAATGCAAGCTAAATTAGTAGTGCCTGCTGTCAGGAATCTCATAGTCTGATGGGCAGGAAAAAACATACAGAAAAAAAATAATGGACCCACCAATGCCATCTCTGCTTAAGCACCCATGTTACAAAGTGCAAGGACCATTATTCAGTTCACTGGTCCCCATATGCAGGGGGAAAGCTTTGCAAATGGTGAAGCAGTACTGAAGTTGTCTGTTTCTCTCCCTTTCTATCTCCCCTTTCCTTCCTGACTTCTATCACTATCCAATAAGTAAATACTGTAAAACTGTATTATTTATCTATTTATTTTTGTTGTATAGAGACAGAAATTGAGAGTGGAGGGAGAGACAGAGAGCAAAACACACACACACACACACAGAGAGAGAGAGAGAGAGAGAGAGAGACCTGCAACCCTCCTTCACTACTAGTGAAGCATTCCCCTGCAGGTGGGGGCCAAGGGCCTGAACCTGGGTCCTTGAGCACTGTAATGTGTGCACTTAACCATGCTCACCACTGCCTGGCCCCAGTAAATAAAATTAAAAAGAAAAAATACATAATTAAAAAAAAAGGATATTGAGACTTTCTGTATCAATGTTCACAACTCTAAGACAGGGGAATCCTTAACTCTGTAGATAAGAAAAATAAAGCCAGAGAGAGACTGATTGTCTTGCCTACCTTGACTGAGGATGAAGATGGCTATTTCCAGATACCAAAACCTAAGCTTTTTTCTATGGAATGCATTTTGTGATTTGTTGTAAATTTTTAACTAAGAAAGCACATTTCACCACAAATTTAAATTTAAAAGGTAAGTCACTTAAGCAATTAGGAAAAAAGCCCAAAGAAACCTATAGATTAAACCATTAAAATCATTATCATAATAATACTGCCTTACACTACAGCTGTTATTACACAGCTATTATCTCCTTCCTTTCTCAGCACAACCCTGGGAAATAGGAAGGACAGATATTCTTATTTGAATTTCACAAAAAGAGCTGTAAGTCTCTGGACTACTATTAATCAAAGATAACATGGTAGAAGTGAATTTAATGGCCTGAGGGAAGGAATTAACTTTTTCTTGCATTCACTTTCCCTAAATATCTTTGAGTCCGTGGGCAAGTCAACTAAATTGTTAGGATGCAACTTGGTTATCAATAAAGAATCTAACCTATCATCCTTCTTTTAAGGGGTCTTTGCTTCAGACATGATATAGTAAACTTCAACTTGCTTGTTCAAAATTTAAATACACCTTACAATCCAAATCTTCCAAATTTCATGTTACTTAATAATATTAAGTTATAGAGAATGAATCTCACTGGTGTTCTGGTCGTGAGTTTGCACAAAAGTAAAATGAATCCTAATGCAATAAATTTTGAATGATAACTAGACTGGACTGATTGAAATAAGGTGACTAGTCCTGGTGTTGGTTAGAAGCTATAAACCAGAAGCCAGACCTTCCACGTTCTACAACACACAGGCACTTGCCCTTGACCTTGTCTGATATGAACAGATTTATCAATGAGTGAGATAAAGCTATCAGTAGAAATGCTTATAGAAAATCAGTTACGGGGGTTGGGCGGTGGCGCAGTGTGTTAAGCGCATGTGGCACAAAACGCAGGGACCGGAGTAAGGATCCTGGTTCTAGCCCCCGGCTCCCCACCTGCAGGGGAGTCGCTTCACAGGCGGTGAAGCAGGTCTGCAGGTGTCTATCTTTCTCTCCCCTTCTCTGTCTTCCCCTCCTCTCTCCATTTCTCTCTGTCCTATCCAACAACGAATTGCGTCAACAAGGGCAATAATAATAACCACAACAAAGCTACAACAAGGGCAACAAAAGGGGGAAAAATGGCCTCCAGGAGCAGTGGATTCATGGTGCAGGCACCGAGCCCAGCAATAACCCTGGAGGAGGAAAAAAAAAAAAGAAAGAAGAAAATTAAGCCTATATTAATAAATTTAGGGTTGCATAATTGATTCTTGTTTAGATTACCATACTCAGTTCTGATCAACAACATTTTAAGGACTATATAAATGCACAGATTACAGAATTTGCCTGCAACTTACATGGTAACAACTTAAAGTTATCTCATACTCAAAAAAACTGAAAGAAATGAGGAACTTTTAACCTGAAAATTACTATATTTGATGGCTATATTAGAATAGTATGGGGAGTTGAGTGGTAGCGCAACTGGTTAAGTGCAGGTTCAAGACCCCAGCTCCCCAGCTCCCCACCAGCAGGGGTGTCGCTTCACAGGCTGTCAAACAGGTCTGCAGGTGTCTATCTTTCTCTCCCTCTTTCTTTCTTCCCCTCGTCTCCATTTCTCTCTGTCCTCTCCTACAATGATGACATCAGTAACAACAATATATACTACAATAATAATAACTACAACAATAAAACAAGAAGTGATTAAAAAATGGTTGTCTGGAGTTGGGTGGTAGCACAGCAGGTTAAGTGCACGTGCGGCAAAGTGCAAGGACTGGCATAAGGACTGGCATTAAGGATCATGGTTCAAGCCCTGGGTCCAAAAGGGAAAATAAATAATAAAATTTTTAAAAGAAATATACAAAAATGGCTGTCTTGTATACTAAGAATGTAACCGTCTCTTAAAAAAAATTACTTTTGTTATAACCTAGGGTGGAAAAGATCACAGCATCACTGCATTTTTATTGTCAGTAATGAAATCCTTGGCAAGTCACATGGTCTATTTTTTTCTAATTATTTCTAGTAATCTCCCTGATGCTTATTCTGTTCCCTTAGAATAGGATTTTAATTTCTCAGGCTCTCTATACTAAGTCTATATTAATTCACAAAAAATTGAAGTGGCCTGGGAGGAAGCACAGTGGATGGAGCACAGGAATTAAAAGCATTCCATCCTGAGTTTGATCCCCAGAATCTCATGTGACAGAGTGAAGCTCTGGATTTCTTTTTTGTAAGTAATTTCTTCTTTTTTAAAATTTTGTCTGTATTTTTAAAATTAAAATATTCTTATGTGGAGTAAGGACTATTTTGAATGGACCAAAGAGACTTAATTAAAACTCTGCAAGAAATAATGAGGTATATTTTAGTTAAAAGCAGAACTACCCTAATGAGAAATTTCTAAGAAAACAATCGTGTAATGATGGGCCAACAGGTAGAACATGCATTTTATCATGCACAGGGACCTGGGTTTGAATCTTGAGCTACCATATGTGAGTGTCTGCAGAGAGGAATCCTGAAGAGCTGTGAGGTGCTGTGGTATCTTTCCTTTTCTCTCCTGGCCCCTCACCCTCTATCAGATGTGTAGAACGCTGACCCATGGGGGTGTATTAATTTTGTGAAATCATTTGGTATGGCCATGCAGAGTTAACCTCGTCTTTTTTCATAACAACACTGAGGGATAGTTTTTAAGTTGATAATATTGTATGACCCATGAATGATGTTACAAATATCCAAATGACCCTTGGCATATAAAAAATACTTGCCTACATTTAATCCTGAAAAAATGAAAAAGGAAAGGAAGAAAGAAAAAAGATAAAAAGAAAAAAAAATGACTGCCAAGAGTGGTATAATCATTGCTGGCAGCATGACTATAGTCCCAGCAATAATCCAGGTGACAACAAGTATAAATAAATGTGTAATGAATACATGAATGTATGCATTTAGAACTGGAAAGTAGAGGGGGCCAGATGATGGCACAGGTGATAGAATTAACATGCTATGATGTACAAGGACCTGTGGATCAAGCTCCTGGTCCACACCTGTGGTGGTGTGTTTATCAAAAAATAAATATCAAAATAATAAAAAACTTGGGGGGGGAAGAAGAGGAAACTAACCAGTAATTGGCCAATTTATATTTATTTTTTCCTTTGTTGACCTTTTATTGCTGTTGTAGATATTAAAGCAGGGCCTGACCAAATTGTAAGTAGGGCACCAAAGTAAAAACCCTGTGGTGAGGGGTAGACATGCAGCTTCCTGGGCCTGTGGGGGGTGGGAGTGGGTGGGAGGGATGGGTCCCAGTTTTTTGGTGGTGGGAATGGTGTTTATGTACACTCCTAGCAAAATGCAGTCATATAAATCACTAGTTAATTAATATCAGAGGGGGGAAATCAATTGTATGTCTCAAAGTTTTTCAAAACACAAACTGAATCTTTTTAATATATAGGCTGTGTATTTGATATGCAGACTCTCTCAAAAGCCTAGACCAAGTAGAACAGAAGCAACCAATAAGACATCTATATACAAGATCCCGTGTACTGTACAGCAAACACTAACAAAAGAACTTTTCAAAGTTAACCCAATTACCAAATAATGTGATGATAACATTAACTATCGATTGTCTTTTTGAACCCCATGACAGCAGGAACCTCACATCTCCACTATAGAGCCCCTATTTCCCTGTCCTGGAACCCTTGGATAGGGCCCACTTTCCCGTATGCCTCTCCCAATCCATATCAAATAATATTGCATCTGCCAATCACAACCTAACCAATGCAACAGTTGCCACCTCAACATGCTTCACTTCAGACTGTGTCCAGAGACCTCACGTGTTGAATGACAACCCTTCAGCTTTATTAGTAGCGTGAGACCTTTCTTTTCATAGTATACTCCAATTCCATCTCAGGTGGTTCACTTTCTAACAAAGTCCCAAAACCTAGATATACACCAGTGTCTGTGAGAGAGAGCATATGTTCACATGTATCCATAAACTAATGCAAAATATATACCTGAAAGCAGATATACACTAGAGTTTGCAGTGAGTACCTCCCTAACACTTCCTCTCCACTATTACAAGCTTTGGGTCCATGAGTTCTCAACAATTTGTTTGGCTTCATATGTTAACTCTCTTTTCAGTCACCAGGTCCCAGATGCCATCAAGATGATGGCCAGGCTTCCCTGGATTGAAGACCCCACCAATGTGTCCTGGAGTTCAGCTTCTCCAGAGACACACACTGCTAGGGAAAGAGACAGGCAGACTTTGAGTATGGACCGACCAGTCAACGCCCATGTTCAGTGGGGAAGCAACTACAGAAGGCAGACCTTCTACCTTCTGCAACCCACAATGACCCTGGGTCCATGCTCCCAGAGGATTAGAGAATGGGAAAGCTATTGGGGCAGGGGGTGGGATATGGAGATTGGGTGGTGGGAATTGTGTGGAGCTGTACCCCTCCTATCCTATGGTTTTGTTAATTAATCCTTTCTTAAATAAAAAATATAAAAGTATAAAAAAGAATAAAAAAATGAAAAAGGAAAGGAAGAAAGAAAAAAGAGAAAAAGAAAAAGAAATGACTGCCAGGAGTGGTATAATCATTGCTGGCAGCATGACTATAGTCCCAGCAATAATCTAGATGACAACAAATAAAAATAAATGTGTAATGAATACATGAATGTATGCATTTAGAACTGGAAAGTAGAGGGGGCCAGATGATGGCACAGCTGATAGAATTAACATGCTATGATGTACAAGGACCTGGGGATCAAGCTCCTGGTCCCCACCTGTGGTGGGAAGATTCTCAAGCAGTGGAGAAGTACTGCAGATTTCACTCTCCTCTTCTTCAACCCCTCTGTGTTTTTCTGTTTCAAAAAATAAATATAAAAATAATTTTAAAAAACTTGGGGGGGAGAAGAAGAGGAAACTAAAGTATGAATAGCATTAATTGTCCTACTTATATTTATTTTGCCCTTTGTTGCCCGTTTTATTGTTGTAGATATTATTGTGGCTATTAATGATGTCATAATTGTTAGATAGGACAGAGAGAAATGGAGAGAGGAGAGGAAGGCAGAGAGGGAGAGAGAAAGATAGACACCTGCAGACCTGCTTCTCCACCTGTGAAGCATCCTTCTTACAGGTGGGGGGCAGGAACATGGGTCCTTGTGCATAGTATTAGTGTGCTTAACCAGGTGTGCCACCTCCAGACCCCGTAAATCCACTTTATCTTGTGGTCTTACTATACAATTTGTCTCATCTAAATAGCACTAGGCCTCAATACAACTATAAAATGTCTCTGCCAACTTTTTTTCTTTTTGGAATTTTAAATTTAAAAATTTTATTTGTGACTAATAGTAGGTTACAAAATTGCAATATTACAGTGCATAGTTCCACACTACACCAGGGTTCTGAGTCCCTGGTCCCCAGGTCCCCAGAGGCCTGTGGCCAGGCAGTGGCAACTCTGCCCAGACTCCACCTCAGCCCAAGACCCGGGTCTGCAGGCCACTGTGCTCGTACGCCTCCCCAAGGAAGGCCCCCAACCCAACCGCCAGGTGCCCAAAGCGGGAACAGCCATAGTCTAACCTGCACAAAGGCCCCCTAGAAGAAGAGTCTCCTCAGCATATAGCCCTCAAAATGGCGGCCTTGCACCCAGAGGTGGCCTCTTGCCCAGTCCCTGCCACAGAGAGCACCTGTGTCACAGAGTCTGCACCTGGAACTTGCAGGGGTGGGGTTTTGTGACGTCAGGTCAACCCCTGCCCTCCAGACAGCGCCTGTGCACTGGAAGTCCCCAAGTCCCTAGTCTGTGGTTTTCATTAACAGAGGAACCTGGCTGGAAACCTGGGGAGCACAGTTATCAGTTGCTTGCTGCTTGTGGTGGGCTATTTACATCCCATTTTTCAGTCTTATTTCTTACTTGTTCAATTTCCTGTCATCCATGTTTCTCTCTTTGTTCAACTTTCTTCTCATCAAGTTTAATCAACATGGAGACAAATATAGTATTTTGAAATTCCTCTTACAAGATCAAAACTTCTTAGACTCCATAATTCTATGACATGAGAAAGCAAGCATAGTGTAGGCCATATCTTTCATAGAGATAGATCTCCTGAGTAACATATAATAATAAAAACTGAGCTATTAAACAGAATGCACTCTAGAAAATGTTTACAATTCAATAACAAATCATAGAAGGATTTCACTGCAGGAAAATACAAAATATATTTAATATAAAAAATATCAAGAAAAATGTGAAAATCAAGTAATAAATTGAAACCCCATAATAAAACAAAGCAATATTAAATAAAGTAAATGAACATATAACTAGTGTCATTACTATAAATCTATCATAAACTACCCCGCAAGAAGGTAATGAACACAGGTTCTCAGTTTTTCTTCTTTCATTTAGGGCTGGGACTGCCAGTGTAACCAGGTAATTAATATGAATGAAGAAGAGCCAAGAAATCAACTATTATACACAATCATCATAAAAGGACTATATGTATATATGTTGACAATACACAATCATAAAAACAACTACAATTGTATACGTTTTCAATGGCACGAATTTAAAAATACAAAAACAATACAATTACTGTGAAATTTCATAAACGAAAAAGAAGGTTAAGTTCAATAAGACTGGAGTAAGAAACAAATGTCAAAATGATTTTCTTTTTTTTTTTTTTTTTACTTTTTAAAAAATATTTTTTATTTACTATTGGATAGAGACAGAGAAATTGAGAGGGGAAAGATTGAGGGAGACAGAGAGAAACTGAGAGGGGAGGGAGAGATAGGGAGAGATACAGATACCTGCACTACTTCACCGCTTGTGAAGTTTCCCCCTTGATTTTCTAAATAATTAATTTATAATCATTTTTTAAAACCTTAAATGAATAGAGCAAAAGTACCCATGACAGAATAAAACATAAGCAGAAAAATATCAGAAGAAATGGGCATAAGAAACAATCCCTAAACAGTAGAAACAATGCCCTGGAGCAAGACACTTCAGGCTCCAGGAACAACATACCTGCTGAGCTGTGGGAGGGAGGGAGCCAGTCTGGCCACCTGAGGCCACAGTGGCCCCTGCTGTGGGGAGGGGCAAGGTCCAGGAGAGCAGTTCAGCTCAGGACCAGCTGTCCACACTGCCCAGACACTCCCCAGGAAGGACTCCTTAAGGACACAGGGAGGATTCTGATTGGCCAACTTTATGTGACATCACAATGAGCCCTGCCTCAGCCTGAGCTGCTCTACAAGATGACTGAAATTTTAGTGAGTGCTTCACTAAGTAGGTCATTAAGGGGGTAATCAAGTTGTGTCGCTTCACTGCTCCTTTTAATTAAGATAACAGTTCAGTTCTGAAATAAAATTGCTGCAAAATATTGCCAGATTTTGATGTTTGATAACAAAGTCCCATTTACTCCATCTATCTTTTTTTTTTTTGCCTGCCCTGTGGACTCATGGGTACTTGCGTTTTTAAGGCTGGTTGTCTGTTGAAGAGCATTGCAGGGAATAACATTATAAGCCTCCCAACAGCTGGAAATGTGTGTATTTGACCAAACCTAAAGAAATACAGAAGAACTACTTAAAAGTATTTTTTATTTCAGAACCATACTTGTAAACAAGAAGAATCAATTAAGGAGGGAGTCCGGAGTGACACACAGGCCCGGGATTCAAACCTCCACTCCCACCAGCAGGAGGAAACTTTCACAAGTGAGGAAAGCAGGTCTGCAAGTGTCTCGTTTTCTTTCTTTTTTTTTTTCCTCCTCCAGGGTTATTGCTGGGCTTGGTGCCTACACCATGAATCCACCGCTCCTGGAGGCCATTTTTTTCACCTTTTGTTGCCCTTGTTGTAGCTTCGTTGTGGTTATCATTATTGCCCTTGTTGACACAATTTGTTGTTGGATAGGACAGAGATAATGGAGAGAGGAGGGGAAGACACAGAAGGGGAGAGAAAGATAGACACCTGCAGACCTGCTTCACCGCCTGTGAAGCGACTCCCCTGCAGGTGGGGAGCCGGGGGCTCGAACCGGGATCCTTACGGTGGTCCCTGTGCTTTGCACCACATGCGCTTAACCCACTGCGCCATCGCCCGACCCCCAAGTGTCTCTTTTTCTATCTCCTTCTCTATCTCTCCCTTCACCTCTCAGTTTCTCTCTGTCCTAACAAAATAAAAAGTAGAAAAAAAAAAAGACAGAAGCTAAAGGTCAAAATGGTGAGTTGGAAGGGTAGAAAAAGTCATTCTCTCCTACTCCAAACAACTTAATTAAGGATTCCTGCAAGCTCTTTTGTAATTACAGAAGTTTATTTTTTCTGCTGTTCTGTCAAAAGTATTTTAAAATGTCATCTTGAAATAGAAATGTCTCTTTGTCTCTCTTCCTTGTCTCTTGATTTCTCTCTGTCCTATAAAACTAAATAAATAAAATGGAAAATCTTTTGAAACTATAAATAAACTAGTAGGCTGGATAAAGTATTGGACATTTAAGCATAAGGTCCCAAGTTCAATCCCCAGCGCACATCTACCAGAATGATGTCTGGTTCTTTCTCTCTCTTCCAGTCTTTCTCATAAATAAATAAATAAAACAAATGGCCAATGATGGGATGCTTGGTTTGGAACTAGTTTGGTCAAACTTCATACATAAACCTAATTGTAGTATAAAACATTTTCTTATAATTATAAAATTAACTAGCCTTAAATTATATTCCAGGGTGATACATGTTAACTGTAGTGTTACTATAATAAATGAGCACACTAAAAAAAGAAAGAAAAGAAGGTGGAGATGTATGTTCTAGGACATGGGAGCCACCATTTACACTCTGCTTCAATGTTACCCAAGTGAAGATTCTGCCAGGGCTGCCTGGGGGGGATTTGAAAGTCACACAGATTTACAAGCAAAGCTACCTGAGACAAGACACCCCTACTCTCTGCACTGCTAGTGCCAGCCCAGGTTCTCTGAATTGGAGCCCATGGATAATGAGTTGTGCCACATTCCCTTGCTGTCTCCACTTGGAGGTACTCACTTTTGCCCACACTGGACATGTTCTTATTCTTTTCAAAGCTAATGTAGTATGCAAAAAAGGAGAAAGAGACCACAAAGCAGTCTGGCATAAGAGGGTGGGTCAGCACCAGGTACCTCAGATATGCCTGTTTTCTCTCTAACAGACCCACCTCTCCAGTGGCAATGTATTCACAGGAATGTTTAAGAATATCACCAGGGAGGGCACAAAAGTAAAAACCCTGGGGTGAGGGTGGATATTCGGCTTCCCAGGGTGGCAGAGTTGTGTGTGGGTGGGATGGGACACAGTCTATTGGTGGTGGGAATGGTGTTTATGTACACTTCTGTTAATTTGTAGTCACATAGATCACTATTTAAGTAATATGAGAGGGGAAAATTGTATGTCTCAAACTCTTTAAAGCACAGACTGAGTTTTTTTTAATTCATAGCCTGAGTCTTTGATAAGTTGACTCTCTCAAAATCCTAGAACAGGGAGAACACAAGCAACTGGTGGCACAGCTATATACAAAAAATGTCAAAGGACATAAATAATGGTGATGTTGGGTATGATACAGCAAATCCTAATAAAGGGATCTTTCAAAGTTAACCCAATTACCAAATAATGTGATTAGAACAATAACTATCTATTGTATTCTTGAACCCTAAGACAGCAAAAAACTCACATTTCCCTATAGAGCCTATATTTCCCCCATTCCTGTAACCTCTAGGGTGGGGCTCACTTTCTAGCATGCTTCTCTCAAGTCATACCAAATACTACTGCGTCCACCAATCCCAACCTAATAACACAAAGAGTACCAACTAAGCATGCTTCACTTCATACTGTGTCATGAGACTTCAGGTATGGAATGCCAACCCTTCAGCTTCATTACTTGGATGAGGCCTTTCCATTCATAGAATTCTCTAATTTCATTCCAGGTGGTTCACTTCCTATCAAAGTCCCAAAACCTAGATATAGACCAGATCCCGTAAGATAGAGAAAATGTTCACATGTATCCACAAACTAGGGCAAAATATATACCTGAAAGCAAAAGTAAACAATAGTCTGCAGTGAGTCAGTATGAAGTTCCTAATGAAATAGTATCTAATCAGACTTAGAGACATTCCTCACCTACTTCCTATTACAGTTCTCTTACTCACACCATAGCTCACCTTATCAAAGCAAGGACTGCAAAAGTTGAATAAGGGCAAGAGATTGGCATACTTTAAAGATGACTCTTTAGTCACTATCAGGTCACCCATCAGCTGGGGTCCTATGTGAGAAGTCCTGAGATTCCCAAAGAGACATGATGGGCATAGACCTCAAATAAATCCTTCTATCCATTGTTACAGGTCATCTCTATCAGGAACAACAAAATAGACCCCTCTGTGCGCCCACATAGGACCTTGCCCTCAACTCGAATCAACAATGGTAGAAAGAATGGTCCATACTCTGAAGGGAGGATGGACAACATACTCTATGCTACACCCGAGGAAGATGGGTCTCGAAATTGGGGCAGCTTGGCATATTCCTACTCATGACCACAGAATGTGATCTCAGATCTACAGGGATGCAGAGGTCACCTAGGCTCCTAAGCTGAATTTGGGGCCCATACAAAATCAAATCAGAGGAGTTTACAGTTAACAATATTTATACCCTGTTCCCATATTAGGGAGCTACTCTCTTCTCTGATTTAGCTTTTGTCCCTTTTCCAGCCAGGACATCATTTCCCAGACAATAACTTGGATCCACTGGTGTATCAAATTTCAGGCTCAGGGAAAAAAAAAAAAAAAAAAAAAAAACTAGTATAGCCATAGGCCCTTTGGAATTTAACTAAAATATGCCTACTAGCTCACTACAAAATGAAGGAACCCCCGCCCCCAACATTTTATCTGCACTATTCCAGCCTTTGGGTCCATGACTGGTCAATAATTTGGCTTTGTATGTTAACTCTCTTTTCAGCCGCCAGGCTCCATATGCTAGCTGGATGCCAACCAATCTTCCTTTGACAGAAGAGCCCACCAATGTGTCCCGGAGCTCCGCTTCCCCAGAGACTTTCTCCACTAGTGAAAGAGATAGACAGGCTGTGAGTATGCATTGACCTGTCAATGTCCATATTCAGCAGGGAAGCAATTACAGAAGCCAGACCCTGGGTCCATACTCCCAGAGGGATAAAGAATAGGGAAGCTATCAGGGGAGGGAATGAGATATGGAGAGCCGGTGGTGGGAATTGTGTGGAGTTGTACCCCTCTTATCCTATGATTTTGTCAAAGTCTCCTTTTTATAAATACAAAAAAAAAAGAACAAAACAAACTTAATACAGATCAAAGAAAGATACCATAGTATCCAATAGTGGATTCTACTTTAAAAATTGGAGAAGACTTCCAATAAATAGCATTGCAAACAATATAGGATATTTCACGAATGATAACACAGAAATCCACAAAATCATATGAAACATCTACAAAGAAGTATTTGCCAAAAAGCTAGAGAACTGGAAGAAATGGGCAAATTCCTGGAAATATATGCTTTTCCAAAACTGCAACAAGAAGAAATACAAAACGTAAATGCACCAATCACAGACAAAAAAAAATCAAAACTGTTATTAAGAATCTTCCCAATAACAAAAGTCCTGGATCAGAGAGCTTTACAAATGAATTCTACAAAACCTTCAGTAAACATTAAATGCCTGTATTTGTAAAGCTGTTCCACAATATTGAAGTGACAGGAACACTGCCTTCCACCTTCTATGAAGCCCACATCACCCTGATACCAAAAGTAGATAGGGACACACCAAAAAAGGAAAACTAAAGACCAATATCTCTGATGAACATAGATGCCAAAATATTGAGCAGGAGCTTGGCCAACCAGATACAAAAGTATATTAAAAATTGTTCATCATGACCAAGTGGGATTTACCCCAGGAATTTAAGGCTGGTGCAACACACAAAAGTCAATCAATATTATTCACCACATCAAGAAAAGTAAAAACAAAAAACACATGACTATCTCAATAGATGCTGAGAAAGCCTTTGACAAAACCCAACACCCATTCTTGATCAAAACACTGCAAAAAAAGGGAAAGATGGGAAATTCCTCCATATAGTGGAATCCATATAGAATAAACCTACAGCCAACATCATACTCAATGAACAGAAGCTGAAAGCATTTCCCCTCAGATCGGGGACTAGACAGGGCTGTCCATCATCACCATTACTCTTCAATATAGTATTGGAAGTTCTTGCCATAGCAATCAGGCAAGAGAAATAAATAAAAGGAATATAGATTGGAAGTGAAGAAGGCAAGCTCTCACTATTTACAGATGACATAGTAAAATCTACATAGAAAAATCTAAAGAATCCAGCAGAAAACAACCGGAAGTTATTAGGCAGAAAACTACTGAAAGGTGGCAGGACAGAAAGTCAATGTACAAAAGTTAGTGGCATTTCTTTATGCAAGCACTAAATCTAAAGAAGAGGACACGTAGAAATCAGTCCCATTCACTGTTACGGCAAAACCAATAAAATGCCAAGGAATAAACCTGACCAAAGAAGAGAAAGACTTGTATACTGAAAACTATGAGTCACTATTTAAGGAAATAGATAATGATACCAAGAAATGGAAAGACATCCAATGCTCATGGATTGGAAGAATTAATATCTTCAAAATGAATATTCTTCCCAGAGCCATACAGAAATTTAACATGATACCGATCAAGGATCCACCAAGCTTCTTTAAATGAATAAAACAAAAATTATGATCATTTATCTGGAACCAGAAAACACATGGAAGTGCCAAAACTAAAACTATCTTGAGGAAAAGAAACAAATGGAGACATCACATGACCAGATCCCTAACTATATTATAAGGCCATCATCATTCAAACAGCCTGGTACTGGAACAAAAATAGGCACACAGTCCAGTGGAACAGAATTGAAGGCCCAGAACTAAACCCCCATATGTATGGACCTCGAACCTTTAATACGGGGGGCCAAAAGTATAAAATGGAGAAAGAAACTCCTCTCCAATAAATGGTGCTGGTAAAACTGGGCTGAAAAATGCAGAAGAATGAAACAGAGACGCTTTATCTCACAAAAAAATAAATAAATAAACTCCAGATGGATCAAGGACATGGATGTTAGACCAGAAACTATCAAATACTTAGAGGAAAACATTGGTGGAACACTTCCCCACCTAAACCTCAAGGAAATCTTTGATGAAACAAACTCAATTTCAAGGAAGACTAAAGCAGAAACAAACTAATGGGACTATATCAAATTGAAAAGCTACTGCATAGCCAAAGAAACTATCACACAAACAAAGAGATACCTCACAGAATGGGAAAAAATCTTCATATGCCATACATCAAACAAGAGACTAAAAACCAAAATATACAAAGAGCTCAGCAAACTTAGCAACAAAAAGCAAATGACCCCATCCAAAATTGGGCAGAAGATATGAACAGAACATTCCCTTCAGAAGAGATCCAAAAGGCTAAGAAACACATGAAAAATTACTCCAGGTCAGTGACTGTCAGAGAAATGCAAATAAAGACAACATTGAGATACCACCTCACATCTGTGAGAAAGTCATACATCAAAAAGGACAACAGCAATAACTGCTGGAGAGGCTGTGGGGACAAAGGAACACTTTTTTACTGCTGGTGGGAATGTAACTTTGTCCAACCTCTGTGGAGAGCAGTCTGGAAAACTCACAAGGCTAGACATGGACTTTTGATATGACCCAGCAATTTCACTCCTGGGGATATACCCCAAGGACTCCCTAACCCCCAACCATGTGTAAACCTATGCTCATAGCAGCAAAATTCATAACAGCTAAAACCTGGAAGCAACCCAGGTGTCCTACAACAGATGAGTGGCTGACAAAACTCTGGTATATATACACAACGGAATACTATGCAGCTATTAAGAACAATGAACCCACTTTCTCTCACCCGTCTTGAATATGGAGATAGAAGGAATTATGTTAAATGAGCTAAGTCAGAAAGATAAAGATGAGTATGGGATTATCCCACTCAAAAACAGAAGTTGAGAAAGAATAACAGAAAGGAAAACTCAAAGCAGGATTTGACTGAATTTGGAGTAGAGCACCAAATCAAAAACCCTGGGTTGAGGGTGAGGGTGGATGCTTGGCTTCACAGGATAGAGGGGGTTGGGGTATGACGGGATGGAACACAGTCTTTTGGTGGTGGGAATGCTGTTTATGTACACACCTATTAATTTGTAGTCATATAAATCACTAAGTAATATGAGAAAGGAAAAACTGAATGTCTCAAACTTTTTAAAGCACAGACTGAGAATTTTTAATACATAGGCCGAGTATTTGATATCTTAACACTTTTAAAAGCTTAGACCAGGGAGAACAGAAGCAATCAGTGGCATAGCTATATAGAAATAATGTCATGGGGCCGGGTGCTGGCTTACCTGGTCGAGTGCATATGTTGCAGTACACAAGGACCCAGGATCGAGCCCCCGGTCCCCACCTGCAAAAGGTGAGATTTGCAAGTGGTGAAGCAGGGCTGCAGGTGTCTCTCTCTCTGCCTCTCTATATCCCCATCCCTCTCGATTTCTGACTGTCTCTATCCAGTAAATAAAGATAATAAAAATTTTTTAAAAAGAATGTTAAAGGACATAAATTATGGTAATGTTGTGTATGATACATTATATCTTAAGAAAGAGTCTTTTCATAATTAACTCAATTTCCAAACACTGTGATTTTGCAATAACTCTCTATTGTCTTCTTAAACCATAAGACAGCAGGAACCTCCCATTTCCTCTATAGAGCATATATTTCCTGAAAATTAAAAAAATAATGTTAAAGGACATAAATTATGGTAATGTTGTGTATGATACATTATATCTTAAGAAAGAGTCTTTTCATAATTAACTCAATTTCCAAACACTGTGATTTTGCAATAACTCTCTATTGTCTTCTTAAACCCTAAGACAGCAGGAACCTCACATTTCCTCTATAGAGCATATATTTCCCACAGTACTGGAACCTCTGGGGTGGGGCTCACTTTCCTGCATGTTTCTCTCAAGTCATAACAAATGATAATTCATTCACCTATCCCAACCTAATCAATGCAACTAGTACCACCTCAGCATGCTTCACTTCAGACTGTGTCCAGAGACATCAGGCATGCAATGCCAACCCTTCAGCCTCATTACTCAGGTGAGACCTTTCCTTTCATAGTATTCTCTAATTCCATTCCAGGTGGTTCAATTTCTATCAAAGTCCCAAAACCTAGATATAGACCAGGTCCTGTGAGATAGAGCAAATATTCACATGTATCCATATATTAGGGCAAAATATATACCTGAAAGCAAAAGTATGCAACAGTTTGTAGTGAGTCAGTACCAATTTCATAATGAAATAGTATCTACTTAGACTTAGATACCCTCCTCACCTACATCCTATAACAGTTCTCTCACTGACTCCAAAGCTCACCTTATCAAAGCAAGGACTGCAAAAGGTGAATAAAGGGGAAGAGACTGGCATACTTTAACGATGACTCTTTAGACACTATCAGGCCATTCCATCAGCTGGGGCCCTACATTCCCAAACAGACTCGATGAGCCTAGACATCAAATAAATCCCTCTCTCCATTGTTACCGATAATTTCTACCAGAAACAACAAAACAGACCCCTTTGGTGGGCCCCAGAGGACCTTGCTCTCAACTTGAATCAACAATGGTAGAGAATGTTCCATCCTCCCTTGAGGATGGACAACATACTCTATGCTACACCTGAGGAAGATGGGTCCTGAAATTGGGGCAGCTTGGCATGTTCCTACTCATGACTACAGAATGTGAGCTCAGATCTACAGGGATGCAGAGGTCACATAGGCTCCTAAGCTAATGATGGGCCAAAGATCACATCAAATTGATGGGGTTTACAGTCAATAATATTTATACCCCCTTCTCATATTAGGGAGCTACTCTCTACCCTGATCTAGCTTTCTTGTCCTTTTCCCAGCCATGGCATCATCACTACAGACAATAACTTGGATCCACTGGTGTATCAGATTTCAGGCTCAGGGGCAAAAAGAAATAGGAAAAAAAAATCAACCAACAAACAAAAAAATAGCATAACCACAGGCCCTTTAGAATTTAACTAAAATATGCCTACTAAAAACCTGATTGAATGTCTTGAAATTTTTAAAGCACAGACTGAGTCTTTTTAATACATAGGCTGAGTCTTTGATATGTTGACTCTCTTAAAAGCTTAGACCAGGAAGAATAGAAGCGACCATTGGCATGGTTATACACAAATAATGTCAAATGGTATAAATTATGCTATGTTGTATATGGTACATTATATACTAACAAAGGGATTTTTCAAAGTTAACTCAATTGCTAAGCAATGTGATTATAGCAATAACTATCTATTGTCTTCTTAAACCCTAAGACAGCAGGAACCTCCCATTTCCTCTACAGAGCATATGTTTCCCCAGTCCTGGAACCTCTAGGGTGGAGTTCACTTTCCTGTATGCTTCTATCAACTCAGACCAAATGATATTGAATCTGCGGATCCCAACCTAATCAATGCAACAAGTACCACCTTAGCATGCTTCACTTCAGACTGTTTCCAGAGACATCAGGCATGGAACTGCCAACCCTTCAGCCTCATTACTCTGGTGAGACCTTTCCTTTCATAGAATTCTCTAATTCCATTCCAGGTGGTTCACTTTCTTTCAAAGTCCCAAAACCTAAAAATAGACCAGGTCCTGTGAGACAGAGCATATGTTCATATGTATCCATAAATTAGGACAAAATATATACCTGAAATCAATAATACACAATAGTCTGCCATGAGTCAGTATAAAGTTCCTAAAGAAATAGTGTCTACTTAGACTTAGATACCCTCCTCACCTACGTCCTATTACAGTTCTCTCACTTACTCCAAAGCTCACCTTATCAATGCAAGGACTGCAAAAGCTGAATAAGGGCAAGAGACTGGCATACTTTAACGATGACTCTTTAGTCACTATCAGGCCATTCCATTGGCTGGGGCCCTAATTGGGGAGTCCTGAGATTCCCAAACAGACATTATAGGGCTAGACCTCATATAAATCCCTCTCTCCATTTACTGATCATCTCTATCAAAAACAACAAAATAGACCCCTTTGTGGGACTCCATATGACCTTGCCCTCAACTTGAATCAACAATGGTAGAGAATGCTCCATCCTCTGATGGAGGCAAGACAACATACTCTATGCTACACCTGTGGAAGATGCATTGATATTGGAGCAACTTGGCTTGTTTCTATTAATGACCACAGAATGTGAGCTCAGATCTACAGGGATGCAGAGGTCACATAGGGTCCTAAGCTGAATACAGGCCCCAGATCACATCAAATAAATGGGGTTTATAGTCAACAATATTTATGCCCCTTATCCATATTTGGGAGCTACTTTCTTCCCTGATCCAGCTTTCTGATCCTTTTTGCAGTCAAGTCATCATCTCCCCAGACAATAACTTGGATACACCTGCATATCAGATTTCAGTCAGTGGGGCAGAGAAAGAAAAAAAACTAGTACAGCCACAGGCTCTTCAGAATATAATCAAAATTGCCTACTAGCTATCTAAAAAAATGGAGACCCGTCCCCCAACTCTTCATCTGCACTCTTCTAGACTTTAAGTTCATGATGAGTCAACAATTTGTTTGGCTTTATATGTTAACTCTCTTTTCAGACACCAGGCTCCAGATGCTAGCTGGATACCAACCAGACTTCCCTGGACAGACAACCCCACCAATGTGTCCTAGTGCTCCAATTCCCCAGAACCCCAACCCACTAGGGAAACAAAGAGGCAGGCTGCGAGTATGGATTGACCTGTCAACACCCATGTTCAGTGGGAAGCAATTACAGAAGCCAGACTTTGAAGCTTCTGCATCCCACAAAGACCTTAGGTCCATACTCACAGAGGGTTAAAGAATAGGAAAGATATCAAGGGAAAAGTTGGGATATGGGGTTCTGGTGGTCAGAAATGTGTGGAGTTGTACCCCACTTATCCTATGGTTTTATCAGTATTTCCTTTTTATAAATAAAATAAATAAAAACTTAAAATATTAAAAAGAAAACTACCAGATTTATTGAAAATATATAATAAACTGGCAGGCTACAAAAATCAATGGCATTCCTCTATGAAAACACAAAACCAGAAGAAGGAAAGATACAGAAATCAATCCATGTCACCATAGCAGCAAAAACAATCAAATATTTGGGAATAAAGTTAGCAAAGAAGTGAAGGACTTATACACTGAAAACTATAAATCATGCTTCAAGGAAATGGAAAAACATCCCTTGCTCATGGACTGACAAGATTAACATCATTAAATGATTATCCTGCCCAAAGCCATGTACAGATGTAATGACATCCCCATCATGGTACCAACAAACTTCTTTAAAAGAATAGAACAAATTTTACAAAAACTTATTTGGAACCAAAAAGTCTCCAAGACTTCCCAAGCAGCCTTAAGACGAAAGAATAAGACTGGAAGCATTACACTACCTAACCTCAAGCTATACCACTGAACTATTGTAACCAAAACCCTCTGGTGCTGGAAACAAATCAGACACACAGACCAGTGAAATAAAATTGAAGACCCAGACCCAGAAATAAGGCTCCACATCTCTAGCCAACAAGTGTTTTCCAAGTAGACTCAAACCATTAAATGGCAAAAGGAGAATCTCTTCAACAAATGGGAAATTCAACTCTTCAACAACTGGGAAAGTTGAATTAAAACATGCAAGCACAGGAAATTGTACCATGCTCCAAAGTCAACTGCAACTGGATCAAGGACATGGATATTGGGCTAGAAATACATGGGAGAAAACATTAGCAGGACACTTCACAACTTATGTTTCATAAAAGCTTTCAAGGATTCAAATCCAACAGCAAAGAAAACAAAAGAAAATATAAGCCAATGGAACTACATCAAACTGAAGAGCTCTGCAAAGCAAAGGGTACCACAACCCAAACAGAAGGGCATCTAATGGCATGGGAGAAGATCTTTACACAATGCACAAAATAAATAAATGAATAACCCACTTAGAGAATGGGGCCAGGGCATGAGCAGAAATTTCACTTAGGAAGAGATCAAGTTGGCCAGCAGATATATGACAAGGTGCCCAAAGTCACTGCTCATTATATAAATACATGTAAAGACAACAATGAGTTACCACTTTACATACACACGTGAGAATGTCATTCATCAGAAAGGACAGAAATCACAAATGTTGGAAAGGATGTGGAGAAAAAGGAACATGATCCAAAGACTGTAGAAAGCAATCTTAAGACTTATCAGCACACTAGAAATGTACCAATTCCTCTCCTGAGGATTTGCCCAATGGAAACAGATTTACCTATCTGAATACTTATGTTCATAGCAGCACAATTTGTTAAGTATCAGGACGTGCAAGCAACCCATATGTCCAACATTAGATGAGTGGCTAAAAAAAGGTTGGTATACACAGTGTAATTCTAATCAGCTATTAAAAATGATGAATTCATCTCTTTTTGCATCCTCCTGGATGAAACATGAGGACATCACATTGAGTGAAATAAGCCAAAAAGAGGACTAATATCAAATGATCTTACTTACTAGTAGGACTTCGCAGAAAGTGAAACATGAACTAAACATGGTGTACTGCACCAAAGCAGAGGACCCTATGAGGGAAGGAGAGGGAGAATAAGGAGAAAACTTTGGGGGGCTAGTACCTGGCTATCCTCCACAGGTCCTCTAAGGTCAGGGACATTCAAGTAGAACAGCAGATCATGCCATTGATTCCATGGCCAGGCATTCTCCAAAGAGCCGGGCTTTTGTGTCTTTTTTAGTTTACGATACTTTTCTGACTAGCAGGGGTATTACTGAGGTTCAGTAGCAGTATTCCCAGCAACCATTCCCCCTCCTTTTCTTTTCTTTGGCTAGAAACAGAGATGAAGAGGGAGGAAGAGAGGGGAGAGAGAAGAGACTTCTGCAGCACTGACTTTGCTCATGAAGTTTCCCCTCCTGTGGGTGAAGACCAGAGATTGCAAACCAAGGTGCCTGTGCTTGGTGATGTGTGGACTCTACCAAGTGGGCCACCACCTGCACTGCCCTACTTCCTCTTTCTGATAAAGAGTGAAACAGAGAGGCAGAGAGAGAAAGGAGGAGGGAGGAAAGGAGGAAAGAAAGAAAGAAAGAAATATAGGAAGAAAGTAAGAAAGAAAAAAAAAAGAAAGGAAGGAAGGAAATGAGCATAGCACCAAAGCTTCCTCCATTATGGTTGGGGCCAGGCGCGAATCTGAGTTGAGCACGTGGCAAAGCAGCACACTATATATGACCAGTGATGCCAAACCCTAACAGGAGAATTTAAAACTGAGGGACACTGAGCCATCTCAGACTGTTAGAGCACCAGCCCACAAGTCTGACAGGTCCTATGTCACCAGCATCTCTTGCAGCCAGAAGTGAAAGCTGTGTGGGGACCAGGGATGGGGAATGGGGTGCTATGCACAAAGCAGTGGGAAGCATGTGCAGTGATGGTGGACCTCACTAGAGGAGGACCTCCAGTCAGGAGCCATACTTCCGGGGTGCTTGATCTATCCCATTTGGTTCCAAGAGCCATGAATAGGCTCTTTCTAGAAGCTTTCTCACTAAACAGGATACCTGGCTGTGAAAGACCATGACCCAGAGGCTGAGAGAACAGTGGAGGAACTGAGACAGGAGGTAAGTGAGGCTGGACTGAGATCCCTAGATAGCAGCTCCCAGCTACTTTCTGACTCACCCACCCCTGTGCTCAGAGTCTCCATTGGTAAACCCTAAAGGGAAAGGGGGAAGTAAAGGAGCCAGGCAGTAAGGCCCCTGGCAGACTGCATACATTTCCATGCACAAAGACCTGGGTTCAAGCCCTCAGTCCTCACCTGCAGAGTCAGGAGCTTCATAAGCAGTGGATCAGTGCTATAGATGTCTCTCCCTCCTCTACCTGCCCCCCACCAGCTCTCAAAAAAAAAGATGACAAATTGGGGCTATGAACCATTCAGCAACCAATCCAAAAATAAGCTACCCACTGCCCAAGAGGTGAAGCAAGTCCACCTAGGGTAAACAGCTTAGAACCTTCCTGGAAATAGCTGTCTCATGAGTCTTTATGAAAAATGTCTCAGGCTCCCAGAGGTAGTCTCTTTCTCTTTGAAAAGTCAGCACTGAACAGGGAAGCTCCAAAGATGACTCAACACCCCCACCTCTACCCCACCCTTCCCAGAAAGAAAAGAAGAGAGACACGCAAAAGGAAGCAAACATTGGGGCCAGGTAGTGGGGCACTAGGTTGAGTGCACATGTTATAGTGCACAAGGACCCAGGTTCAAGCCCCTGGACCCCACCTGCAGGGGGAAAGCTTTGTGAGAGGTGAAGCAGGCCTGCAGGTCTCTCTCTCTCTCTCTGTCTCTCTCTCTCCTCTTCCTTTCAATTCTGCCTGTCTCTGTCTAATAAATACACAAAGAAAATAAAAAAAAAATTTAAAAAGTAAACAATCTCTGGAAGGGTGTATCATTTAGGGTGGGTCTCATTCATTCATTCACTCACTCATCCACTTATTTTTTCCCAGAGCAATCCATTTCCCAACTCTTTTTGAAATTGTTATTTATAAAAAGGAAACACTGACAAAAACCATTGGATAAAGATATACAATTCCACACAATTCCCATTACCAGAAATCCATATCCCATCCCCCCCCCCCGATAGCTTTCCTATTCTTTATCCCTCTGGGATTATGGACACAGGGTCATTACGGGATGCAGAAGGTGGAAGGTCTAGCTTCTGTAATTGCTTCCCCACTGAACATGGGTGTTGACAGGATGATCCATACTCCCAGCATGTCTCTCTCTTTCCCTAGTGGGGCAGGGCTCTGGGGAGGTGGGTCTATAGGACACACTGGTAAGGTCATCTGCCCAGGGAATTTAGGTCAGCATCATGATCACCTCCCAACTCTTAATGCATCCCTTCTTACCTACCCCAGACAACTTCCCCTTTTCATCACCTCCAAAAAAGGCAGCAAATACACACTCACCCTGTGGAGAGAACTTGTTGCTTTCAGAAAGCCTAGGAAAGGTGAAAAGACAGCTTAGTGGTTCTACAAAATGCCTTTCCTTCCAGGGGCTCCAAGGTCCCAAGTTTGATCGCAGGCACCACTAGAAGCCAGAGCTGAGCATTCCTCTGGGAAAAATAAACGAAAGAGTGGATTAATGAAAGAGTGAATTAAAATTAAAGACCCAGAGATACAAAAAAATGAAGCCGTTCACATCAGATTCTTCTCCCAGCACCCATATACTAAGGTTTTGATTAAGTAACAGCTTAGATTTGTTGGAAAATTGGGTTTCCCAGATATGTAAACTTCCACCCTCCAACACATTCAGGGGATCCCTCCTTTCTGATCTTAATACTGAGGACCAGGCTTCCCTGAGACTGACCCATCAGCAAGGCAGAGGCCTTCTGAAGCTTCTACACCTCCCTCCTCCCTTTAGATTTCTGGATGGGTGGGGTCCCCACTGCCCTACAGGGCAGACTCAGGGAAGACACACACACACAAACATACACACACACACACACACACACACACACACACACACACACACACACACAACACACATAAATATTGCACCCCTACATAGACTTCCCCTCAGGACACCTAAACACAGCACCCCAGCCCCTGATGGAGATTGTGACCCCAAGCCTCCTCCCTCCCAGTCTGCTGACATCACAAAGGTATCAGATGGTGACCTGACTGTCCTGAGTCTCCCTGGTGACTCTGGGCTGACAGAAGCAGGCAGGGACCAGCCCTAGGGAGTAGGCCAACCTCCAGTGGCCTGAAGTTTCATCCTCTTCCTCCCCCTGGCTCACCAATGAAAATCTCCAAAAGAAGCTAGGGTACAGGCTTCCTACTGGTGCCTCCAGTCCTGGTGGCTGAGGGCAGAAGGAGCCAAGAGCAGCTACCACAAGTGATGTCCCGGCTTCAGGCCCTGGGCCCTGTTGGCTGCTCCTGACCTTTGGAATGGGCTTTTGTCTCAGGGTCTGGGTGCCCCACTTCCTGCAAATTCCAGAAACAGGAGGCCATTTTCTTGTGGGCTAGACTAAGTGAGTACCCCTGTGACCTGTCCCTGAGCACCCACAGGCTGACCCTGGCCCACAACTCGCTGATATTACTGCGAGCGCTGGACCTGGGGCTGCTCGGTGACCTGGTCTCCCTGGACAGCTTACAGAAGGGCTCCGTGAGGTACTGGACAACACCTTTGTAGGGGTCTCCTGCCTGCTGTACCTGACCTCAGCTGCAATGTACTAGCAGCCATGCACACAGGGCCTTCTCCCCACTGGCTGTCATGCTGCAACTCAACCTATTGCACAACGCACAGCTGAGGGTAGTGCCCTTCTGGGCCTTCACCAATGCCAGTGCCCTACAACTGCTTGACCTGCGCTACAGGGGCCTACACAGCCTCGACCAAGCTGCTCTTAGTGGCCTCCCAGCCCTGCACAGCCTCTACCGTAGCGGGAACCCATGAAGGTGCAACTCCTCCCTTGTGGACTTTACCATCTACCTGCTGCGGGCGCACCTCAGTCTCCCAGGTGAAGGCGGGAGGGTGGGCTGCCCCCTGAGCAGGGGATCAGCGGGGTCCTGCAGCAGGTCTGTGGCTGGGGGAAAGCAGGAAAACTCAATGAGGTTTAAGAATAGCAATCCCCAGAGCTAAGCTCCAACCTGAACTCACCTCTGACTTGTTGGTTGTCCTTGGATAAGATGCCATGTCCTGAAACTCAGTATCCCTATCAGTAAATTGAAGATGACAGTGGTGTCACTTATCTCTGGAACTGTCACATTAGTGAAACTGACAAGTGTGGGAGTAGTGACATCACTGCAGAGTACCTAGTTGTCGGGAATACCCCAACCCCAGGGAGCAACATATTATGGTCACAGGACCTGAAGCTGGGTAGGGAAAGGGGGCATGAAGCAGGAACTTGAAAGGGCCTGGAGCCCAGAAGGGAGGGGGGGGCATGCAGCAGAGACTCGGCAGTGCCTAGAACAGGGCAGAGAGAGAACACATGGAACAGGGACTCAGCAGGGCCTAGAGGTGGGTGGAATCAGGGACATGGAGCAGGGCCTGGAGGCAGGTGGGGAAGGATGCATGGAGCAGTGCCTGAAATTGGGCAGGGAGGGAAGACAAGGAACAAGGACTCAGCAAGGCCTGGAGCTCTGGAAGGAAAAGGAACATGGAACAGGGACTCAGCAAGACCTGGAGCTGAGAAGAGAGGCTCTGGTCTTTCTCTCATTAAAATTAATTAAAATAAAAAGGGTTACTGACACAGTGGCCTGGGAAATGGTAGTGACTCATTCCAGGAAGCCTTTTTTGCAAACTTTGTGGTCTGGGTGTGGAAACAAATAAATACCTGTTTTAGCTTTCTTTTGGCTTATCTGCAGGAAGGAGTTAAACATTAAAGACCTGGGAGGAGGGTTTAAGAGCAGCAGCAGATCTGTTCCTCTCCTCTCCTTCCCTCTCTTTCCACCCTCTCCCTCCTCTCCTCTCCTTCCCTCTCTTTTCTTCCCTTTCCCTCCTCTCCCCTCCCCTCCCCTCCCCTACCCTCTCCTCTCCTCTTCCTGATCAACTAGCAATACCACCTGGTATTCCTAGGAGACCACCTGGGACCAAAACAAGACAGGCCTAGAATGACTTCAGGAACCCACCAAATCACCAGTGAGCGCAAACACCTGTGGCTGGTGGTCAGAAGGAAGATTAAGAAGTTGGTAACAGTCTGGCAGTTTATCAGTTTATCACTAGAGACACCACCTCCAGTCTGTTTCAGTCTGAAACTTTTGTATCACTTTTACTACAATCCCATTAAATGTTCCCAGATAAACTTAAAATACAGAGGAAATGCAGATGAAAGAGAAGACTGCTTCATCTTTATTTGTCCAATTAAAACTGTTTAACTGTTAAGAACACAGAGCATCACCAAACTTTGGTAGTTGGGTACATGTGAAACTACACCCCAGTAAGTTTAAAATTTATAAATTACTATTAAGTCATTACTATAAAGAAGATATTAAAAAGCATTAAATGGGGAGACATACAGGGAGGCAGGCTTCATTTTTAACATACCTTCAAAATAAATAACAAAACAACACAAAACTTCTGTTTTTCTATTAAATGTGCTGTACCCATTCTGGTTTAGATTACCCATGGAAATAGACATTTTAACTAAATTCAGTATTTATTAGTTCCTACTCGAGCAAGGCATTTTTTCATCAGGACCAGAAGTAGATATAAAGATAAGAATATTGGGTTTGAGTTGGTGTGCCCAGTGGAGTGACTGTACCTCTAGTCCCTCACTGCAGAGAGGAAGCTTCGTAAGTAGTGGACTATGGCTCCAGGTCACTCTCTCTTTCTCTCTCTCCCCCTTCTGTCTTAATCACTTCAGTCCTATCATGTGAAAGAAAAGAAGAGAGAAGAGAAGAAAAATGAACAGAAGAGAAAGAAGAGAAGATAGTTTGGTTTGTAATGACTACAATTTTACCATATCCTTTCTCTGGGATTTAATTTATATGATGGGATGGAATGAAAATCTAAACTGAAAGGGAAGCTAACACCAGATCATAGCAATTCATTTTATTATTCTGTAAAAGACTGATTAATATTTGGGGTTTATCTAAATTGTCACGAGATTTAGATTCAGATATAGGACAGTTCTGTATCCACCTTCTCCCCTTTGGTTGGCAGTAAAATATTGATAAAGTCTTCCCAAGTTATTCTCAGATTATAAATCATTCTATGCCTTAATTCAGAATGGGGTTTCTTTCGGTTTCATGCAATCATTCAAGCTCTACCTCCTCTTCGAAGTTTCCACAATCCTCATATGTGGAATTCCTTTATGGAGTCACTGATAGTTTTCTGCTATATGTCAACTAAATCTTTACATAGGAAATTTATTTATGACCTTATACCCAGGATAGATCAGAGCCCCTGTTCAAGCACCACAAAAGTATGTCTCTTGTCTCTTATGTGGGGTTTATATACATATATCGAAAACAGTGTTTTTTTAGGACTCGGGAAATAGCAGGTTGTGTGCTTGGCCATGTGTGTGACCAAGCCTTGAGCCCTGAACTATATGAATGATGGCACAGCATGAGAGGGGACTGGTGCTATGGTGTCATTACCTCTCTTTCTGTATCTCCACATGAAACAGTGAGTTGTGTGATAAATTTTGCATGCATTTGATCTCAAGCTCTGGAAAAAAATAGCAATAAAATACATGTAAAGAAAATACATGTAAAGAACCTTTTTAAAAAGAATTAATCACTTCTCCCAGGCAAATCTTTCAGTACTGGGTACCCTTTTTAAATATATTATTTATTTTATTTTTGAGAGATATGCAGAGAGATGAAGACAGAGAGACAGAGAGAAACAACTGAGGACTGCTCCATTTAGGCTTATGGTAGTGAGGGGGATTGAGCTTGGGCAGTTCCTCCGTGCTAAATTTGGGGTACATCTGGGAATATTGAGGTCTTTGCTCATGGAAGAATCTGAGGCAAGCAGTTTCCATTTTGCTGGATTTTTCAATATATTCCTTAGCCTCCAAAATTAATTCTCTCAAGGCTATTCTTTAAGGCTCTCTCTTTAAGGCTATTCAAAATATGTAACCATTTGCACATTTCTATTTATTTATTTATTTATTTATTTATTTATTGCCTCCAGGGATATCACTGAGGCTCAGTGCCTGCACTACGAATTCACTGTTCCTGTGGCATTTATTTACTTATTTATTTATTTTGATGGTACAAAGAGATTTTGAGAAGGGAGTGTACATATAAAGAGGTAGAGAAAGGCATCTGCAGACTCACTTCACCACTGTGAAGTGACGCCCCCACAGGTGGGGAGCCAGGGACTGGAACCACAATCCTTGAGTGGGTCCTTAAGATATATACCATATGTGCTTAACCCAGTGCTTAAGCCCCTGGCCAGCCCCATTTGCATATTTCTCTAGAAAAATCTTTAAAACTTATTTTTCCCAGTCCATCTTTGGATTCTATGAATCCCTCTTTGTCACGGGGAGGAATAATATCCTCTATGCACTTCAGCAACTCCACAGTGTGGTCTATGGACCAGTGGGCTTTGACTTCATTTGTTGCCATTTCCAGGCTTGGGGTCACTAAAACTTTCCAGATATGTAGATGCCACAGCAGGAGTACAAACTACTTCACTCTTATTTATTTTATTTTTTTTTTTGGCGTCCAGTGTTATTGCTGGGGCTCAGTGCTGCTCCTAGTGCACCTAGTGGCCACCATCTTTTTTGCACTGTTGCTGTTTTGCCATTGTTGTTGTTGCTATTGCTGTCATTGGATAGGACAGAAGGAAACTGAGAGGAGAGGAAAACAGACAGGAGGAAAGAAAGACATTTGCAGACCTGCTTCACAACTTCCTGCAGATGGGGAGCTGGGGGCTCAAACCTGGAACCTTGCAGTGATCTTTGCCTTTCACACTATGTGTGATTAACCTGCTCACTATTGCCCAGCTCCCCCACTGCTTCTCTCTTGAGTTTACTAGTAGCCCGTTTATATAAGCTGTGCAGTACAGTCTTCCCTCATTTATCTTGGTTAATCTGTGCCAGACTCTAATGAGATAAGTGAATTTCCATGAAGTAGGATTCTTTATTTATAAATCAAATATTTCTGTAGTTAGAGCATAGAAAATCTGTTTACAACCTTCTAAATGTGTTTTTTTTTTCAGAATCTTAGAGCCCTCTACACATGAAATAACACTCCTTTAGCTTTGCTTCTTTTTGAAAGAGACAGTAGCCATTGTACGGATGTTCCTTTCCTCTTTACGGATGGTGCAAATTATAGACTCATCCAAGTGGTACTGGTGGGCAACCACCAGGATTTTCTTGCCAAGAGTTTCACCTTCTCCTGGATGGTAAGCATCTTCCTCTGGCGCTTAGCCAGAAGGCTTAGAAGAAGCAGCACATTTAGGAGCCATTTTGGGGCTTAGATTAAGGTTCTCAGAAATCAAAAACACAAGAGCAAAGATGCTTCTGATGCATAGCCACATAGAAGTGCCTATGAGCTATGTTGAATAAATTGGTTTATTTCTTAATTTTAATCATTTATTTACTATTTATTTTACCGTTAAAATAAAGAGTAAATAAATTATTTACTATTTATTTAGGCATCTGCTTGGTTTCAGGTTGAGGATGAAAATCAGACTGAGTGAGGGGAGCAGAGGGAGATGCATATAGAAAGAAAAAGAGACAACAGAGACAGAGAAGGGAAGACCCTTCACCATGGCTCCAGCTCTGGTGAATTTTCCCCTGCAGAAGTTCTATTTTGTGGTGGGAGAGTGCTCCTACTGAGACCAATTCTTCACCACTGAGCATATCTTTGCGTTCTCTCTCTAGTGAATTTCCTAATATTACTGATGTCTAAAGAATCATTTGGGAGTTTAAAAATTTCTCTCTTCAGATGCATTCTGCAATGTATCCACAGGGTGGCAGCACATCACCACAGAGCAGGTTGTTTCTAAGTATTTTCTGGACTATGGAGAGGGCAGGTTTTGGACAAAGGGAATTTTAACCATTGAATTGAAGAGATCATACATAAAATAGTTTCTCTTATGGTGTGTTGAACAATTTGGCATTTTGAATTATTATTTACTTATGTGTCCCTACTTATTAATTCCTTCATTTTTCCATGACCATATCTCTTTAGTTAAGCACATGGTAGATTCAAGATTATGATATAGACTGCTTTATTATTATTATTATTATTCCCTTTTGTTGCCCTTGTTTTTATTGTTGTAGCTATTACTGATGTCGTTGTTGCTGCATAGGACAGAGAGTAATAAAGAGAGGAGGGGAAGACAGGGAAGTGGAGAGAAAGATAGACACCTACCTGCTTCACTGCCTGTGAAGCACTGCCCCTGCAGGTGGGGAGCCTGGACCTCCAACAGGATTGTTTACCCAGGTCCTTGTGCTTCGCGCCACATGCACTGCTATGCTACCGCTCTACTCCGTTTTAGACTGTTTTTTTCCTTTTAAATTACAAAAAGGTTGCAAGTCAGAGAAGTAATGGGAGGGTGAGTGAGAGGAAAGCAGAGAGAAACACATCATATCCCCACCTCTTGTGAAGCTTCTCCCATGCAAGTGCTCTCATGCAGTGATTGGCTGACAAACCCAGGTGCAAGCACAGGTTAAGGTAGATGCTCCCCACGTGAGCTATCCAACACTACACCTTGAAGAGCTTTTAAGGATATGCTGTCTCTCTTGCTCTCATTCTCTCACTCTTTTTTCCCTACTTTCTTTGATTCCTGTCAGGGTTATAGCTGGCACTCCATGTATCCCCTCCCAGTGGCCTTTCTTCCTTTTTTCTTATTTGATAGGTCAGAGAAATTGAGAGGGAAGGGAAAGAAGTTGTATTCATGTGTCAATAACTATATTGTAAAAAAATTAACCTTCCCCCAATAAAGTAATTTAAAAGGGGGAATCATCATGGGGAAAAATATTACTGAGTAAAGTTTTAGTCCAAATACTTTTGCTTTATTGTTTGTAATTGGGTATGCAAATAGTTGTCAGGTTAAAAAATGCAAGAGGTAAAAAAAGCACTTTTCTTGGGCATGAATTCCTCATGCAATGAACTTGAGTGCTCAGACAGAGAAAGATATCATTATTAGAGTGTGAGTTCCACACACACTTCAAACATGGAGAGCCAAATTGAGAGCCTTTGCCTGAGTCAGCTGTCTGAGAATCAGCTTCTGCTGTCCTGGGCCTGCGTTATAAATCTTAAACAAGTCAGAGTGGCCCAATGCTAATTTTTTAAAGTAAACAACATAAATAAAGATAGGCAGCAAGATAGACAGGGTGATGGTAGTGGGGGTGGCTGGGCAGTTGCGTACCAGTTGAGCACACATAATACTAAGTGCAGGGATCCAGGTTGGAGCCCTCACTCCCTATCTGCAGGGGGAAAGCTTCACAAGTAGTGCAGCAGGTCTGCAGGTGTCTTTCTCTCTCCCTCTCTACCTCTTTTTTCTCTCAGATTTTCTTTGTCTCAACCCACAAATTGAAAAAAAAATGCCTCCAGTAGTAGTAGACTTGTAGTGCCAACACTGAGCCCCAGCAATGACCCTGGAGGCAAAAAAAGGCAGTGGACAGTCAAGGGGTGGCATAGCACGTTAAGGACATATAGTGTGAAGTACAATGACTGGTCTAAGGACCCTAGTTCAAGCCACAGGCTCCCCAACTGCAGGAGGTCACTTCAAAGCAGTGAAGCAGGTCTGCAGGTGTCTGTCTTTCTCTCACCCTCTCTGTCTTCCCCTCCTCTCTCAGCAATGAAAACAATAATAACAACAACAGAGGTAACAACAGGGACAACAAATTGAGAAAAATGGCTTTCAGGAGCAGTGGATTTGTAGTACAGGCACTGAGCCTCAGCTATAATCGGGAAAAAAAGGAAAAATAAAAGAGACTGCAGACTTGAGAGTGAGAGCAAAAGAGAGAGAAAAAAGAGAGACTAACCCTCAGCTCTAAAGCTCCTTTCAGTATGGTAGAGCTAGGGGCAAATGTGGGTTTTACATGTGGAAAAGCAGTGAGCGCGCTATCCAAGTGAGCTAGCTATTTAGTTGACCTTGAAGTATTTTTAAGGTGTAAATAGTCTAAAGCCAACACTTATAACTAAGTGGGATGATTAACATTTTTGAGACTCTAATGAGTTGACTTTAAAAAAATATTAAAAACTTGGAGGCTAGGGAGATAGCAATATAGCTATGCAAAAAATTTTCATTCCCAAGGTTCCAGGTTCATTCCTCAGCATAATAAGACAGCTGACTAGTGGTCTGATTTGTGTACCTTCTTGTGCCATATATATATATATATATATATATATATATATATATATATATATATATATATGTCACTTTTTGAAGAAATAAATTAATAAAGCAAGTTGGTCACGTGCCTTTGTTTACTGGGTTACAAATAACTTACACTATTTAAAAAATACCTCATTTTTATTTTAGTTATCTTTGCCCACAAAGTGGTGATGTCATTTGGTAATTATGTGGAACTACCTTTTTTTATGGAATTTTTCTTGACAAATAAAGCATGCAAGTCTTATTTGCTAACATTGTCTGCTAACATAGCTCCCTAGTGCTGTAATCCATGGTGTGTGTGTGTGTGTGTGTGTTTACATACACACAACAGAGCTTCATGCTATTCCAGTGCTTTTGATGAGATTTTTTTTCATTTTTCTAAAAATATTTCTTAATGAGAGAAGAAACTGA
>NC_080170.1:71424353-71426853 GCF_950295315.1 Erinaceus europaeus
AGTCCTGCCTTCCTGGTGACACACACACACACACACACAGACACACCACTCAGGATCAACAGAGACCTGTCCTCCTTGGTACACACACACACAAACAAACACACACCACTCAGGACTACAGAGTCCTGTCTTTACCAGTAAACACAGACACACACCACTCAGGAACACAGAGTCCTGCTCTCCTGGGGATACACACACACACACATAGATACACACACAACCACTCAGGACCAGAGACTACTGTCATCCTGGGGACACACAAACACACAACACCACTTAGGACCACAGAGTCCTGCCATCTAGGGACATACATACATACACACCAATCAGGACCACAGAGTCCTGTCCTCCTGGGGAAACACACACACACCACTAAGAACCAACGTGTCCTGTCTCTTGGGAACGAACACACATAAACACACACACACACACACCATTCAGGACCACAGAGTCCTGTCCTCCTGGGGATACCCATACACAAACACACACACACACACACACACACACACACACCTCAGGAAGACAGTGTCCTGACCTCCTGGGGACACACACAGACACACACACACACACACACACACACACACACACACCATGCAAGACCAAAGACCTGCCTTCCTGGGGACACACATACCCACCACTCAGGATCACAGAGTCCTGTCCTCCTTGGGACACACACATACAAACACACACCACTCAGACCAGAGAATCTTGTACTATGGGGACACACACACATAGCTCAGGACCACAGATTCCTGTTCTACTGGAGACACACACACACCACTGAGGACCACAGAGTCCTGCCTTCCTGGTGAAACACACACACACACACACACACACACACACACATACACACACATACACACACCACTCAGGATCACAGAGCCCTGTACTCCTTCTTACACACACACACAAACACACACCACTCAGGACTACAGAGTCCTGTCTTTCCCGGGAGACACAGACACACACCACTCAGGAACACAGAGTCCTGCCCTCCTGGGTATACGCGCACACACACACACACACACACACACACACACACACACACACACACACCACACTCAGGACTAGAGACTACTGTCATCCTGGGGACACACAAACAACACACAATGCCACTTAGGACCACAGAGTCCAGCCATCTGGGGACATACATACATACACATCACTCAGGACCACAGAGTCCTGCCATCTGGGGACATAAATACTTAGACACCACTCAGGTCCACAGAGTCCTGTCTTCCTAGGGAAACACACACACACACACACACACACACACACACACACACACACACACACCACTAAGAACCACAGTGTCCTGTACTTGGGGAAGAACACACATAAACACACACACAAACACACACACACCACTCAGGACCACAGAGTCCTGTCCTCCTGGGGATACACACACACACACACACACACACACACACACACACACACACACACACAAAGACACACAACCAGCACTTCAGAAGACAGTGTCCTGTCCTCCTGGGGACACACACACACACACACACACATACACACACACACACTATCAGGACCACAGAGTCCAGTCCTCCTGGGGATACACACACACACACACACACACACACACACACACACACACACACCATTCAGGACCACAGAGTCCTGCCCTCCTGGGGATATACAAATACACATACACACACCACTCAAGACCATGAACCCTGTCCTCATCGGGATACACACATACACAACACTCAGGACCACGGAGTCCTTCCCTTCAGGGGACACACACACACACACACACACACACACACACACACACACACTGCACTCAGGATCACAGAGTCCTGCATTCCTGGGGACACACACATACTCAGCACTCAGGACCACAGTCCTGTCCTCCTGGGGATACACACACACACACACACACACACACACTGCATTCAGGATCAGAGAGTTCTCCCCCCTGGGGACACACACACACAACACTCAGGACCACAGTGTCATGTCCTCCTGGGGACACACACACACACGGCATCAGGACCACAGAGTCCTGTCCTCCTGATGATACACACACACACACACACACACACACACACACACACACACCCCACTCAGGACCTGAGACTACTGTCATCCTGGGGACATACAAACACACAAATTCACTTAGGACCACAGAATCCTGCCATCTGGGGACATAAACACTTAGATACCACTCAGGTCCACAGAGTCCTGTCCTCCTGGGGATACACACACACACACACAATCAGCACTCCGGCGACAGTTTCCTGTCCTCCTGGGGACACACACACACACACACAATCAGGACCACAGAGTCCAGTCCTCCTGGGGATACACACACACACGCACACATACAGACACACACACCACTCAGGACCACAGAGTCCTGCCTTCCTGGGGATATACAAATTCACATACACACACCACTCAAGACCATGAACCCTGTCCTCCTCGGGATACACACATACACACCACTCAGGACCACAGAGTCCTTCCCTTCAGGGGACACACA